>NW_015151206.1:59975-79065 GCF_000732505.1 Cyprinodon variegatus
GTAAGCAGTTATATCTGATATATCTGTTGAAATAGTTTTTATGAACTTCTTTTTTTATTAAAGTATTTTAAATCCCATTTAATGCCAATTAAGGTCTTAATTTAAAATAATAATAAATTAATGTCTTTTAATTATTAATTACTTCAGCTGCGTCGATACATCAAGATGTGCTCCTGCTGCGGGAAACATGCTGCAGGACCATTGATGCGTCTTCATGCGTGTTAAAAATTGACTTTACATGTAAACTAGCTGCTTCTGCGGTCTGAACGTAGAATAAAAGTTAGATTTCTTCAGACCACAGCTGAAGATGTTGGACCTACAGTAGGAGAATTGAGGATCCTGTTGGCTGAATCTGTCGTGTCGTAAGGGACTTTTCCAATGGAACAAGACAATTTACACTTAAAATAAGAAAAAAAATTTGCAGGGTCTTATTTCAAGTGGATGTTATCTAATTGTCTTATCTTAAGAGTAAAAATACTCATTCCATTGGAAAATCATATTTTTACCCAATCAAAATAAGGGTAAATACACTTAAAGAAATTTTAACCTATTTCTAGATGGTTTGCAGTGTGACAGAGAAACTGAAAAAAGCACGAAGATCTATCATACTATCCTATTAACTACAAACTCAATGAAGAAAACACAGTTTTGACAGTGCTGGGGCCTGCATTGTTTTTTGGGGGGGTTTTGGAGGTTATTTTGTTTTTTTTCTCATCTGCTTTTCCTCCAATAAGCTGTTCCATTCCAAATCCTCTTCTCTTGTGTGTGGTTCACTGAAACCTGGCTCCAAACTCCAATGTTTGAATAAACCCTGCAAAAACCGGTGAGTTTTTCTAGTTCTCTATAGGTCTCAGGGTGGTGGATAGATTTACCACCTGTGACATTACAAACCACAATATGGCACGGGGAAAAAAGTTCCAAAAGTTTTTTTGGTAAAGCCACTGAGATATCTGCCCTTTTGAATCGACTCCCCTCTGCAGTTACCATCTGGGTTTTTGAACTGCCTGCATTATTCACCATAACCAGACACATCCTATTATCTTTTCCCAATCAAGTAGATTTGAAGTCCATCCCAGTGCGGATCTGCCGGATCTCAAGGACCAATAACGACAGCTGTGGGCTGTCCTGCTGTAGGAGGAAAGACAGCAGCTGCTTGTATCCAGGCCCTAAGGAGAGCTGCATCCTGAAGGCTTAGAGCCATCACTCCACTCTCCATTTGATCTGCCATTTTAGTCACAGAGTTTCAACACATTAAAGCATTTTAAACGGACACACAGCTAATATAAATCTGGATAATACCTGACAACGACCTGACGAACTGGCATGGAGTCATTAGCTACAGAGATGATAAAGTAGCATCGTCCAAATATATATTTTAGGGGAGCAAGCCCTTCTGATGTTGTGATTATTATATAAGAGCATATGAAAAGAATAGAGAGCCTTTAAAAACGGGACAATTTTAAAGCAGTAATGAGGAAGCTGCTTGTCCAGTAAGACAGTACTAATGATTGGGGTTGTTCCAGTTTTTTTTGGTCCATTTTTGCACAATATGTAATAAGTTAACATTAAAACATTAAACAGTTCAAGAACAACACCAGACGGTCCTTTTCCCCCTTAGGTGCAGCATACCACGCTAACAGAGGTAGATTAGCCTCCTTTGAAAACCGTGGATACCAGCCAAGAAACCTTCACACGCTCCTGTCTCCACTTGTGTCTTTTTTCAGCTGTGTGATTCCTTAGCAGATATGTAAATCTCAGTGGGATAAGTCGGATGTTAAAAGACAAGGGAGAGTAAAAAAAAAAATAAAAAATTAAGCCTGGATCGGATTACACATGCATATCAGCATCCAAGATCTCCAGTGATGAAAGCAGCAGAGTAGCGAGAGGCTCCAACAAGCCAAGAGCAAACCAAAAAAAAATGCCACAGTGAGTAAATGAAACAGAGTCCACCGAAATATACACCTGTCCCCTGTGCCATGTGGGTTAATTACTCGTTTCAACATGTTACCCAGATAAAGTGAGGAGTAACCATGCAGCATGCAGGACTTAAAGTTCATGTGCGTGCTACAGTAGAACAAGGATACTGGACGCTTTCTCTATCTCCAACCAAGTGATTCTAAAAGAGGTATCTATTTAAAAAAACACACGGACTCTGGAGTGTGGTTTGAGAAAAAGATTGAAGCTTCAACAAGAAGGGACAGAGCGGACAGTGTGTCTTGCTCATCTCTGACTGTGTATGAGGAGGTAGATTATCCGTCTGGTTCAGGCATGGAGGCTAAAGACAGATCTAAAAGCTACAGCACGCCAGCCCTGGAGGATTAGTGTTTGAGAATGCTGATTTATAATAAAGAAGAGGCCATCAAGCCAGTGGTAGCTCATGTTTTAGCTCACTTTTCCTATCTTCGTTAGTTTACTAATCCTGGAGATTGGAGCAGATGCTCATCTTCCAGCAGAACAATGACTCTGCATGCAGTTCTAAAGCTGCTAAGATATCGGTGTGGATTTCTGCTTCAACCCTCCCTTTCCAACAGGTCGTGATATCCCTTTTTGCCAAATTGGCAAAAAACATTAAAAGCCATCAATGCTAGGATCAGGAATATTTATGAATACTCCTTCCACAAGAACAAAACATCCACAGCATCCTCCTTTGGTTTGTTTAGTTTAGCCGTTTTCTGTTGCATCTTTAAAAAAAACAGCAATTATCAGGATAATTCAATCACTCTTTATGGTGTAGATCAGGGGTAATCAATTAAAAATCAGCGAGGTCCAAATAAAGGAAATCAACAACAAGTAAAGGTCCGGAGTCATTTTTAATTATAATCAGTTACTTTAAACAGAATTTAACACTGAAATAAAATTAGATGTTTAAGCATCCATGTTATACATTGAATTTTTAAATAAAAACTACGAAAATAAAACAAATAGAAAAATTTTTCCAATCTAAAATAGAGTAAAGTTTTAAGTAGAGAAAATAAATCGTTCAGTTTGGTATATGGACAATTTTCTGATTCACATATTTTATAAAATACCTCAACTGATTGTTTCTTTTGTTTTTCTTTTCTCTGTCTTAATGAGAGCAGTGAGCTTTAGGCTGCCCTGCATGGCTTTAAACCTGGGTTTAAAGCCATTATCAAGCACATATCAAGGAGCTCATTTTGGATCCAGATTTATTTTTGATTCTGTTCATGGTGGAGAATCCTGCTTCACAGCAGCAGGTTGAGCCAAACATCCTCTAAATGTGCAGGATCATCTTTGAGCACCATTTCACTTTTCTTTCACCAGTTCACCACAGTTCTTCCAGCAGTCCACACTTTCTCTGCTCTCTTTTTCTCATCATCTTCTCCTTCTTTCCCATCGCCCGGCTTGCCACAGGTTTGCCTGCTGTGTCTAAAAGTAGCAGCAGCAGCAACCCAGACTGACAGCAGCTCATTGGATCATTTATATCAGACGCTCCGGATGAATTTACCATATTACCAGGAGAAGCGGCGCAAGTGAAATTAGAGAGTCGTTGGACAACGTGCGGTAATTTATGTTTTAAATCAGGTTGGGTCCAGATTAGCCAGCAGGTGGCTTCAGATCCGAACTGTGGTCCGCTAATCTGTGACCTCTGGCGTAGAACTACTAAATATTAAAATAATAATACCTTTTATTTCTGTCCTGAATATTTTGGTGCTACTCACCCACCTTTGTAGTGTACTGTTCAAACAAAGCTGTTCTAATCACGTTTCTTTGTCGTCTCTTTAAGTTTTGAAAATCTCCAGACCATTTCAGAATCCAGCCAACCTTCCGAGGCTTACCCCCGAACACATGGAGCTGTAATTCCGGTGGACTAAACACAATTCTGATATTTACTTTAAAAATATATATTTAAAATATTTTCCTTCTGTTTTACATCAGTGCTCTACTTTGCTTCGCTTTGCCATACGTAGGAACGATAAAACATGAGAAGCGCTGATGTATTGCCATGATGCATGACGGGCATCATGCGTGGGGGTGTGGCTCGTGTGTATCTTCCTGTTGTTTCCAGACATACGGGGGGTTAAAGCCGACTGGAGCCCCCAGCTCTGCAGCTGTTGCTGTGTGCTTTTGTATGTTCACTGTTTGAGTTCCCAGGAGATGGGGACAAAGTGCTTCCAGGTCACCCGTTAACCTGCATTCTCATTACCGAAGGTCAGGCTGCAGGAACACATCACTGACCTCTCATGCCAGAGGTTACTTATGGACGAGGGGACGGTGGGGGGGATTAAAAGGAGCGTGGAAGGTGAACAAATGTTGAAAGTACTTGCAGTCCCAATTCAGTCCCCCCTAATGTGACTCCACCTCTGGTCCTTCTTACGTTCAGGCAGCTGTGTGCGGCAGCGTCTAAAGCGATCGTTTCTTCAACCAATCAGGCCCCTTTGAGGAACCTAAAGGGAGGCACGGCCCCTCCTTCCCCACCTCTAGGTCTCCAAGCTTATGGCATTTGGCACAGGATGGGGGAATGCCTATGCATGGCATTCCTCACAGAGAGCTCATTAGCTCTGACCTGTTGTTGTGTTCACTCAAACCAGACCAAAGGCATTATCGGCTGGAAATTTAAAGAGGACCAAGGAAAGTAGGAGGAGTAAAGGAAAAGCTATGTTTGCCTGGTTAAGGCCGGCACTAATGAGGAGTTCCTGTTTTCAGCTTAAAATACAAGACCGAGTCACGCTGCTGTGACAGTTAAAACACGTCATATCTTTATTGTAACATAAAAACAAAGGCAACTTCAAAACAACATGTTTGTATTTGTTATAAAAATAAAAGCTGAACATTAATTCAGTGTTTAAGCTAAAAATAAAACCTGGCTCTTATTAAATAGTTACACCAAGACAATATACCTTTAATTATGCAGTTACAGCATCAAATATCGCATTAAAATACCTTAATATGTTTTTTTTAATGCTCTCATGTAACCAAAAGTAAAAAAAAAGAGAAAATGTGGAACACAGCTAAAACAGCAACTTAAACGTCATCAGTTGGATTTAAAATTTTTCGCATATGACGTTTTTTATGGGATTAGTATTGTGAAAAATACCCATTTTACGATTGTTTAATTAATCGACAACTTCTTATCCACCCTTTTAATTGATATAAAAAAATAATCTTAATCGATTATTGAAATAAAAGTCAACAAGTTTAGCATTCGATCAATCATTAACTTGAGTATACAGTCTAACGCAGACCTGAAAGAAGAAAAATACTTTAAGCAGTAATTATTCCGTAATTGCGAGAGGAAAAAGTAGTATATCAGGTCGATCATAGTGATTCTGATTCATAAGGTGTCTGCGGTGAACTTTTATGATGGGCTTTGCTGCAGAAGAAGAAAAAGTAATAAAAAAACGTATGCATTATTTATTAGAGTTTGATAGGATTCTCAAGTTAAATCAATGAAATGATGAAAAAACCCTATAAGAAGGACTAATTTAGGAAGATAATCTGAATGCTGCAAAGGTTAATGAAATATGTCAGCTGGCCTGGGTGTGTGTGTATGTGTGTGTAACATCTGGATCTTGTAGTAAATGCCTCTGAAGTTTCCCTCTAAGTTAAGCAAGAACCCCGTCCGCTCACCACCCGCCAGCTTTGGCTTTGTTCTCCGTACCCCATTCTCTCCATCTCTCCTCCAGGACCCACTTAAACTTCCCCACTACTGGAAACATTAGAAGAGCTCAGGGCTGGATGGGAATGGACCGTTGTGCTAAACGCAGCGGCTCTTCTTGTGTCGGACTGTGATTGAATGCGTCAGCAGGTTGTAAAGGGCCCTCCTTAAGATCAATGTAATTATAAAAGAGGAAGAAGGCCAATGCCAGCGTTATGTTCCTCTCCAAGAGCCACCAAATGGGGAACAAGGAACGTTTCAGCAGCTGCCATCGATTGGAACCTTTGGCCGACGATGGAAAAGAAAGTCGAGACAAAAGGAGGTTTTGTCACACCTGCAGCAGGGTGCCAGCAAACGGCCTCCGGTCCGCTGCCCTCTTGGTGATGCACTCCATAAATCCTTATGACTAGCTACAGTAGCCCCCCAAATTGCCTCTTAAACAAAACCCGAAAGGTCAAGTTGTTGTGACCTTTACGCTTTGGAAACCTGGTTTTATACCAAGTGATAATTACAAAAACAAAGCGTGTTCTGTTTGCTCAACAGGGGAGGATGGGAGCAACAGTCATATACTGGAAGCAAAATCAGCTGTTTTTCAATAATGAGCCATTCTTTGAAGAATTCATGGGAATCAGGAGAAATAACGGAGTTATTAAGCCATTAGGCAACCTTCAGCTAAGAGTACATCCATTGTGCTTTAGTATTCTAGGAGGGGAATGGACCAAAACCAGATGCAGATGTTAACATCGGAGCAGGGCCAAGCCTTTTGAAACCTGGAGTTCCTCCTTTTTTTCATTTATTGTGGCCTTAAAACATCTTCCATCGGACACCATTTCCAAAGGCGACATGGATGACAAGAAAAGGTCTCAAATATAAATCAGTAATGACATCAACCCCACCTACAGTTGGTGAATGAAAGAGAACGAAGCCGAACGCCAAAGGAATTAAGTCCACAAATCAGAATCAGATCCCCGAAGCGACGCAGAGGCCAGCAGAACAGAACCTCCAGAGGTCTATAAACACGCTGCGAGAGAGCCGATGGCACAACTTGGACCGGATCTACAGAAGGATGGCTGACAGCTGACAGAGAGCAGACCTCAGTCCACTCCAGGAGGAACGCATGAGGAGTAAACTCTACAGGAATCCTACATACAGTCTGTCCATTAGATCCAAATCGATCATTAATTACCAACATTACTGCTCCTCATAGTCCATTGTGAAGAACACTTTGCAGCAATTAGTCTTTCCTTATGATTGCAGATTTAAAAACAGTGGGTGGTAAAAAAATAAATAAAAGGACATTTTTCAGTGACGCTTCCACCTGCAAAGTGGAGAACTGTGAATTAGGTGAAAATAATGCATGATTATAGACATTCCTATTTTTTAGTAAGGTTTTTCAGTTCTAAATCTTGCTTAGAGAACAAATCGATAAACAGAAACAAAGTGTATTATTAAGTTGTCCAGCAATTTGCAGCTGGTTTAGTGGAAGTAATCGAGTAACATACCTGCTTTGCTTTCCTGCAGTGGTTCATCCACATTACGTCATTAGACTGCTTTGCATTTCATTTCCTTTAAATGATGCTACTATCACACCGCAAGCAGCAGGAGCAGCAAAAACACGTGTGCTGCTTCGTTTTTGATGCTTTTACAAGTTTAGTTCTGACATGTGGCTGAAGCATCTTTGCTGCTTGAGCTGCGCGGTTGAAAAATGGTCCTGATGCGCGTTGGGCGGAGCTACACTATCCTTTCTTTGCCTTGCAGCTATATTTGCTGTGATCAGTGGGTAAAAAGTAGTTTCAGTATGTTTTTAAGTGAGAAAATACACCTGAAAGCAGTCAGTTCATCAAGATGCCTTCAAATATCATTTTGCTGTCGGAGCTGTTGGACCCCCGTACACCAGCGGTGCGCCGTCACTAGCCTCTTTGCGGTATGCCACTATTGTTTGCGGCGGCTGGAAGTAGATGTTAGGGCTTTTTCATGTACTTAATTCAAACTGCAGGCACCAGGATTATAAAAGCTAACATGTTTTCCAGCAGGTTTCGACATTTTAAGTTAATATAGATGTTAATAAACTGTTTCAGAGGAGTGATCATAGCGCTCTGAATCAGCAGTGCTGTGTCTGTCTCCCTGCCAGCTCCCAGATCAGCTTCTCTAAGTGGAGCCGCAAAAATTAAATTTTTCCAACTCCAGCAGCTGCTGCTATCGCAGCGCGTCCCGTGCATCAGCAGCTTGTGATGCGCTGCTTCAGCTGCACAGATGCACTCCTCCTGCTGCCCAAAAAGCATTGCAGGACCTTTTGCTGCGCCTTGTATGGAAGTAAATATGTGCCATCAGAATTTGAATAAAAAATACCTCTGAAATTTGAATGTTGTANATTTATTAGAGTTTGATAGGATTCTCAAGTTAAATCAATGAAATGATGAAAAAACCCTATAAGAAGGACTAATTTAGGAAGATAATCTGAATGCTGCAAAGGTTAATGAAATATGTCAGCTGGCCTGGGTGTGTGTGTATGTGTGTGTAACATCTGGATCTTGTAGTAAATGCCTCTGAAGTTTCCCTCTAAGTTAAGCAAGAACCCCGTCCGCTCACCACCCGCCAGCTTTGGCTTTGTTCTCCGTACCCCATTCTCTCCATCTCTCCTCCAGGACCCACTTAAACTTCCCCACTACTGGAAACATTAGAAGAGCTCAGGGCTGGATGGGAATGGACCGTTGTGCTAAACGCAGCGGCTCTTCTTGTGTCGGACTGTGATTGAATGCGTCAGCAGGTTGTAAAGGGCCCTCCTTAAGATCAATGTAATTATAAAAGAGGAAGAAGGCCAATGCCAGCATTACGTTCCTCTCTAAGAGCCACCAAATGGGGAACAAGGAACGTTTCAGCAGCTGCCATCGATTTCGAACCTTTGGCCGACGATGGAAAAGAAAGTCGAGACAAAAGGAGGTTTTGTCACACCTGCAGCAGGGTGCCAGCAAACGGCCTCCGGTCCGCTGCCCTCTTGGTGATGCACTCCATAAATCCTTATGACTAGCTACAGTAGCCCCCCAAATTGCCTCTTAAACAAAACCCGAAAGGTCAAGTTGTTGTGACCTTTACGCTTTGGAAACCTGGTTTTATACCAAGTGATAATTACAAAAACAAAGCGTGTTCTGTTTGCTCAACAGGGGAGGATGGGAGCAACAGTCATATACTGGAAGCAAAATCAGCTGTTTTTCAATAATGAGCCATTCTTTGAAGAATTCATGGGAATCAGGAGAAATAACGGAGTTATTAAGCCATTAGGCAGCCTTCAGCTAAGAGTACATCCATTGTGCTTTAGTATTCTAGGAGGGGAATGGACCAAAACCAGATGCAGATGTTAACATCGGAGCAGGGCCAAGCCTTTTGAAACCTGGAGTTCCTCCTTTTTTTCATTTATTGTGGCCTTAAAACATCTTCCATCGGACACCATTTCCAAAGGCGACATGGATGACAAGAAAAGGTCTCAAATATAACTCAGTAATGACATCAACCCCACCTACAGTTGGTGAATGAAAGAGAACGAAGCCGAACGCCAAAGGAATTAAGTCCACAAATCAGAATCAGATCCACGAAGCGATGCAGAGGCCAGCAGAACAGAACCTCCAGAGGTCTATAAACACGCTGCGAGAGAGCCGATGGCACAACTTGGACCGGATCTACAGAAGGATGGCTGACAGCTGACAGAGAGCAGACCTCAGTTCACTCCAGGAGGAACGCATGAGGAGTAAACTCTACAGGAATCCTACATACAGTCTGTCCATTAGATCCAAATCGATCATTAATTACCAACATTACTGCTCCTCATAGTCCATTGTGAAGAACACTTTGCAGCAATTAGTCTTTCCTTATGATTGCAGATTTAAAAACAGTGGGTGGTAAAAAAATAAATAAAAGGACATTTTTCAGTGACGCTTCCACCTGCAAAGTGGAGAACTGTGAATTAGGTGAAAATAATGCATGATTATAGACATTCCTATTTTTTAGTAAGGTTTTTCAGTTCTAAATCTTGCTTAGAGAACAAATCGATAAACAGAAACAAAGTGTATTATTAAGTTGTCCAGCAATTTGCAGCTGGTTTAGTGGAAGTAATCGAGTAACATACCTGCTTTGCTTTCCTGCAGTGGTTCATCCACATTACGTCATTAGACTGCTTTGCATTTCATTTCCTTTTAATGATGCTACTATCACACGGCAAGCAGCAGGAGCAGCAAAAACATGTGTGCTGCTTCGTTTTTGATGCTTTTACAAGTTTAGTTCTGACATGTGGCTGAAGCATCTTTGCTGCTTGAGCTGCGCGGTTGAAAAATGGTCCTGATGCGCGTTGGGTGGAGCTACACTATCCTTTCTTTGCCTTGCAGCTATATTTGCTGTGATCAGTGGGTAAAAAGTAGTTTCAGTATGTTTTTAAGTGAGAAAATACACCTGAAAGCAGTCAGTTCATCAAGATGCCTTCAAATATCATTTTGCTGTCGGAGCTGTTGGACCCCCGTACACCAGCGGTGCGCCGTCACTAGCCTCTTTGCGGTATGCCACTATTGTTTGCGGCGGCTGGAAGTAGATGTTAGGGCTTTTTCATGTACTTAATTCAAACTGCAGGCACCAGGATTATAAAAGCTAACATGTTTTCCAGCAGGTTTCGACAATTTAAGTTAATGTAGATGTGAATAAACTGTTTCAGAGGAGTGATCATAGCGCTCTGAATCAGCAGTGCTGTGTCTGTCTCCCTGCCAGCTCCCAGATCAGCTTCTCTGAGTCGAGCCGCAAAAATTTAATTTTTCCGAGTCCAGCAGCTGCTGCTATCGCAGCGCGTCCAGTGCATCAGCAGCTTGTGATGCGCTGCTTCAGCTGCACAAAAAGCATTGCAGGACCTTTTGCTGCGCCTTGATGCACGTCAACCATTGACTTTGCATGTAAACTAGCTGCTTCTGCTGCCTCTGCTGCTTGCGGTGTGAACGTAGCATAAGGCAACTATGTTGGGTAATTCTATATTCCACAAAACTGTGTTATTGCTTTAAAGCTAAGTTTTTTTATTTATTTATTACTAGGTAGTAGTGGCCTAGTCTAATACGCAGACAGGAAATCTGATTAGAGAGAGGGGTTAGCATTAGCATTAGCTGGATGGCAAACAGTACAGAATGAGACCACTTACTTGTCAGGGTAGTTTAAAGCTGTAAATATACTGTATGCGTGACGTAAGAGCCATGGCTTATGTGCATTTTTTTTTTGTTTTTTCTTTAAGCAGAAGTTTAAACCAGACACTGCAAAGCTGTCCTCCATAGCCATCCTTCAAAGGTTTCAGTTTACGTCGCCTAGCAACCATAGATCAGCACACTCGCTGATCTCTTGAACTTCCACCTCTACCAATGGTAAGATCAAATTTTTCTCTTGACTTCAGGGGTTAATGTTAAGGATTTTTACCACCTGCCCTTCGGGCAAGTGACTTTCACATTTCATTTGCCCAGAAACTATTTTCACTTGCCCAGTATAATGTTTGATAAATATAGTTCCTAATATTCATTTTTGTATATATATCAATGAAACATGTTTGTTTTTTAAATGTTTTTTTGTAATTCAGTATTTTTTAAGTTTCCAGGTTCCTGGTGTGTATATTCATGGGTCAGATAATGAACTCAAGCCTACATTACCGTGTTAACATGCTTTTCAATCCTTCCTGCACATTCTTTTCAAACTAAACTTTGCTTTAAACTGTTGTGTGCTTTGAAAAATATAACTTGTAATGTTAAAAATGACAAAATAATCACACCATCTGGCGAAAAATCTCACGGCTTTTTCAAATCACGCACCTTTTTTGAATCATGTGTACAAAACAACAAAAATGGCGCCGGCAACGCTTGTGGGTCGTTTTCAGGGAATGTCTATGATTTTAAAGTAATTTTGAGTGATAAATAATTTTTTTTTGCGATCATTGCACTTGCCCGGCGGGCAAATGCAATAAAATTTGTACTCTTCCGACAGTAAAAACTACTTGCCCAGGGCGATCGGGCAATGGTTAACATTGAGCCCTGAAGTTTATTAGTTTTTATCTTGCCAAAGCAGAGCATATACTCGGTAAAACTGGTACTTCATTCAGGTAAAGCATAGCGTAAATGTTTGCGTATTACGCTGTTAGTGTAAAGATTTTAACTGATCTAAATAGAAATCTCTTACACCCGTAGGCTAAGTGTGCATCTGGTGTGTTTTCTCCTTAACTTGCAGGTATCATCTTTAGTCACAACACTATAATTGTCCAAAGCTCTACATTCAGTAGAAAAAAACATTTTAGAGAGACATAATTTCTTCCACCTTACAGTAATGCACTTATTTTATATTGGTCCGTCACATAAGGGCAAAAGAAAATCTAAATGTCGTAGCTGTAGATTGACAGCTTACGCGTTTGAGGCGTATTCATCGGCATATTTTAAAGCAGGTTTTGCACTGCAGAGTTTAACTTTAAGTAGGGCTTTATGCTAAGTTTATGTTCTCGTTCTCAAGACGACTTCTCTGTGAATAAAGTGGTCAACAACCATTGAGGTAAATCTCCTGTTTTAAATGTACGATTTGTTT
This sequence comes from Cyprinodon variegatus, assembly GCF_000732505.1. Lineage (NCBI taxonomy): Eukaryota > Metazoa > Chordata > Actinopteri > Cyprinodontiformes > Cyprinodontidae > Cyprinodon > Cyprinodon variegatus. Next base: position 72,175 of record NW_015151206.1, read on the forward strand.
TGGGTATAATTCAGTCGAGACTGAGAAAACCAACTTGTGTGTCGACTGAAATTATTTTAAGGAATAAACAGGTGTGGTGCCATCAAAGCAAGATGTCTCTGACAACAAAATACCAAACTGCACGGTTATACCAACACACATACGCCTCTAATGAAATGTTGTGGAGGAAACTGCTTCCAGGCTGACCTTGACAGCTGCGGACATGTTGTGTGAGAAAGCTCATGTCTGCATTTGGCAGCCTGGGGCAATCAGGAGTCCAGTCCAACGGGCTGACGTAAAACTTGGACAGCCTCACCGAGGTTCATCCATCGGTAAATCAAAGCTATCTGTTCATAAAAAAGTCTGAGCAACTGTTACGAGCAGAGGAACCATCACTAACCTGGCACCTACTGTACAGAACCAGGAAATGCAGATAAATTCACTACAACTGCAAAAAAAAAAACATGCAGCCCAAAGGAGGGTAATATTTACCTGAAGGTTACATGTTCTTTTCTTTTACCGTTACACTCACAGTACAAAGATTTATTTTCTCAACCTCTGATTGACTGACATGTTTAACTATCTTCAGTAGTAAACAATTCAAGCTGTGTGGTTATGCGTTTCCAACTAAAACTGACATTGTACAGAGTAATAAACAAGTCATTTTACACTTTTCAATCATCTGTTTCCCTATAAGCATCCATTTATCCATACACAGCTAATCTAAACCAGGTACTCTGAGGATTGGCGTCATTACTTTCCATGCGTCACGTCGAGCTGGACACAGGGCTTGTTTACGGTTATTTTGGCTGGGAGACTGTGGGACGCTTGTAACCTCTATTTCTGGGACAGCCTTTGGTTTTATCCTGCAGCTCATTTAGATGTTCGACAGCTCTGTGTCTGTTTGCTTATGGTAATTTTCACAGGCCTCAATGTTACATCATTCGCCATGCAGGGTTGCTGCTGAGACACACTTTTGTTAAATAGACCTTATTATTTATATTAGCTTGCCTCGTATAGCAGAAGCAGTTCCTTATTCTTCCACCTATTCATTAAAGTTATATTAGAAATTGTGCCTAAAACACATTAAACTAATGAAACAAACAACATGGTTACAGACATTTTTTTGGTGTAAGGGCCTCTTAGTACCAGCTGAGCATCTTTTAAAAACGTTCTTACCAATAGATCCATATATCAGTTTCTGTGAGCCTAATGTACAGAAACAGTATCCTAGGCAGCTCCCTCATATGGATTACAGTCACGTCCAAATTTTTTCCATCTACGGCCAGCGCCGTTCCTTTTCCTTCGTCAGTTGGGACGTTTCTCCAGGCATAAACCTTGCTTCCATCTAGTGTTGCTTGTGTTGCTAATGTTTAGGCCCCTGTTGCACCTTCCCAATGTAGCCAGCGTATGCCTGACGTCCCAGAATCTTCTAAAACGCTGGCATACACTGAACTTTCTATGTATTTTTTCAATTTTGGGCGAATGCATAGGGTATTCATAACGAATCCAGAGCTTATGTACAAGGACAGCCTAACTTATGCATAACGCATGGCAGCGCAATCCCTATGAAATGATGCACAAGCCAGTTTCCTGAGGGGTGCAGCAATGCGCCTGGCAGCGCCCGGCCTGCATAAAAGGATGTCTTTGATCATGGTATTAACCTAGCTGCTGTTTACCGCCACCAAAAAAAAATGTATAAAGAAAAAGAAAGAAAGAATGTTTGCAGTCGCAGCAGATTCTGCATCATGTCTGCTAGGAAGTCTGTTGGTCGTGGATGTGAACACATAGAGGATCCATCACACTCAACTTATCACTCGGCCCATGATGGGGACGTTTGGTTTCATACCAAAACGCTGCCAATACACCATTATACAGTAGCTCTAAGTTAGAAACATGTTCAGAGGTCATTTGGAGCACGTCAAATACGTTGATATGCTTTGGACATAAGTTCTTGATAAGTTACGCTTAAGTTGCTTATAGGTTTTGGATAAGCTAGACACAGCGACTTATAGTAACTTAAGCTGCGTTCACACCAAACGTAGCAGGAGCAGCAAAGTCAATGGTTGACGCGAGTCAAGGTGCAGCAAAATATCCCTTTTGCTGCTCGATGCGCCGCATCAACTAATCAGAGAAGCTGATCTGGGAGCTGGCAGGGAGACAGACACATCGCTGATGATGCAGAGCGCTATGATCGCTCCTCTGACACAGTTTATTAAGGCCTAAATTAACTTAAAATGCTGAAACCTGCCGGTAAAACATGTTTGCTTTGATTATCCTGGTGCCTGCAGTTTGTTAATGAAAACCGCTTTCCAGCCGCCGAGGCGAACCGCAAGGAGGCGACGGGGCTAGAGGCTGCTGTTGAATGGGATTCCTACTGACAGCGCACCGCCGGTATGTGGGGGTCTGAGCGGCTCCCACAGAAATAATATTTGAAGGCAGGATGGTAATCTGAATGAACTGAGTGCACTGACCATGTTTTCAGGTGGATTTTCTCACTTAAACATATTAAAACTACTTTATTCCCACTGATCACAGCAAATATAGCTATAGCTACTAATATTTCTACTGAGTCACACACACTGCAGATGAAGCTGCCGCGGAAATGCAGGCCAAATGTTGCTCTAGTTCCCTGATGCTGATAAGTTTGGGGGTGTACATACAGCCCTTCCTGTATGTACACGCACATCTGCACCATATGGGATTGCACCAATGTAGATATGTCTGAATAGCTTCATCAATTCCAGTACGCCATAGAGTGTAAGTGCTTTTCATTTACTTTAATCCCCCGAGAGGAAAGGAAACTCCCTGACTGAGAGAAAGACAAGAGTAGAGAAAACTAAACAAACAATGATGTTAATGAGATTAAAGGGGATCAAAACTACTTGTACAACATTGGCGTCTATCAGTGTTTCACAGAACTGAATCGCAACTAGGAAGCAGAAACCACAGAAGGACAAAGATGTTACGACATGAAACCTTTAAGAAACAGACTTAAAACAGTCACCTCTTATAAGAAGTCTGGGTGAAAAGGCTGCAGGAAGCAGCCACAGAGAGAGGTGAATATAGAGGAGAACCAACATAGACTCAGAGACAGACCAAAACAGAGGAGTACATAGTTACCAAGTAGGAGGAAAACTTGCCTTCACTGACCTTGAACAGGGTTAACCTGTGTGTGTGTGTGTGTGTGTGTGTGTGTGTGTGTGTGTGTGTGTGTGTGTGTGTATGTGTGTGTGTGTAGAGCAACAAAAACCAGTGTTGTATAGTAACGAAGTAAAAATACTTCACTACTGCACTTAAGTATATTTGAGAGTACTTTATACTTTCCAAGAGTATAAATTTTTTTGAGAACTTTCCCTTTTACTTCACTACATTTACGAACTTAATTGCAAACTTTTACTCTGATACATTTTCAATGTTACTAAGTTAAAAAAAAAAATTAAAAAAAATTAAAAAACGAGCGACACAGCAACGAAATTCACTCTCTGCACTTAACCCATACCCTTGGGGAACAGTGGGCTGCCATTGCGCGGCACCCAGGGAGCAATGTGGGGTCAAGGGTCTTTGCTCAGGGATTAGCAGTCTGTTGGGAGTGGGGCTTGAACTCAGAACCTCTGGATTCCAAGAGCAATGCCCTAACCACTAGGCCACCACTCCTTTGGAAGCTATAAAGAAGATAGCGTTACACATGCCAGAGCGAGGAAGAGGTGTCAGCTGGCCGGGCTATCTAGCTAACTAGCCAGCTCTTGCCACCCACACCATGTGTGGTTTGAAAGCACCATAAGTGGTTGGCTTCAGCATTTCAGACATCATGCAAGAGTGGCAAAATGAAAAGCCTTAAAGAAGAAGACATAAAAAGGTAAATCGCCTTTGATGAACAAACAGTCCTTCCATAAAAGGATATGGAACCCTCATGTTATAGAGAGGCATTTCCTCAGCAGAGGAAGGAACCACACTAAGAACTACACTAATATGATAAACTTCTGGGAAAAAGCTTGTTGGAGGCTAAGGAGGTTCACTTGTAAATGTCTTTCAGACCCAATACTTAACAGAAGTCCATCTAATGCAGGTGTCTCCAGTCCACAGCCCTGGAGCTACGAGTGGCTCTTCAGGCCTCCTATTATGGCTCCGAATAGTGGCTAAAAATGATAAAATAACAAATTACTTCATGCTTTGTATACCGTACACTTATCTTGGAAGGTTTGGCAGGTTTTTCAATGAAAATCTGAGTTGATTTTTTTCAAAAGAATGACATTAAAACAACCAATAATGTTTTATATTTTTTCCACAAGTAGCAACATCCTACTGTTGGTGTCCTCGTCTCTAAACCTAAAAATACAAAAACATTTCAACAGGTTTCATTCAGCAGATATCAAAAAATATATACATAAAGCTGTATCTCTAAATGACTTTTTTTGCTGACCTCAAAAGGCCTCTGGTTTTTAAAGGGTGGAGACATCGAAGATAAACTACCAAAATCATCCACATAGCGACTGAGCAGCGTTGGACATTGATATGTAACTGCAGTTACATATTAGCTAAAAAGCTAAAAAAAAAAACACTGAATCCTTTTCCTCGTCTTTACAGCTACACAGCACAACACAAAGATAACGCATCTTTGTTGAAAGCCTTTTGGTGTTGTTTTTAGTTGAACAAAGAAAGTAGACTTATCCTGCTATCTCATCTCTAATTATTATACCATTCGCCCGCTTTCCCAGATAATGGTTATTAGGTTCAAACCTTTAACTCTTATTAGGCAAACTTTGCCATTGCTAGTGATTAACTTTGCTTTCTCAGGCACATAAACAGTTAAGTAATTAATAAAAAGAAACAAAAGCTAAAATCCCTAAGGGGGGGAGCAGCTGAAAAACATTTGTTAAATAGCTTTCTGCAAAGCAAATATGTCTTACATTTGCACTTTTTTTTTCTTCTTGTATTGAGGCTTCAGACTCATATCATATAGCGCCAATCAGGTAAATAATAAAAAGTATACTAAAAAACTCCTGGATTAAGTGGGAAAAAATTATCCCAAACGTATCTTGATCAATTCTTTTAAGCAAAAAAGTATAGAAAAAGTTAAAGCAGTAGAGAAGCAGCTGTTCGAACCGTTGCATTTCCGAATTCTCCCAAGTGGTGCCCAACTTTACGTGACTGAATAAAGTGAATGTGATCGGTTGTTTATCAAGAGGGCGGGATTGTTGTGGCGGAAGGATCGCAAGCAGGTTTGGTTGTGGCCGGTTTGTCGGAAGCATCTTGCTAACCAGATAGCAACTTAGTGCTAGTAGGTTCTCAATGGGAAATTACATTGGGACCAAGTAGCACTAGAAAGTTTTTACAATTCAAATTGTCAGAAATAGAGTTGAGTTTGAAGCTTTAACTCAACGCTATTAACGCTTTATAATGTGGACCAAAAACAATGCCTGGTTTTAGCTTAGAAAACATGCAAATTGAATTTCCAAGCCAAAACAAGGCTGTGTTTTTGGTCCACTCTATAAAGACTAGAACTAAGCGCCATTCCTGACATTTTGAAGATAAAAACCCTCCTGGATGGGAAGCAAAATATCTTCAAAAAAGTCCAGCGGATTGTTTTTTTTTTGTTTGTTTTTGGGGTTTTTGGTGGTTCTGGTAGACGTGTAGTACTGTATGCAACAAGGCAACCAGAGGTTTCTTTAGGAGTAATATGATGGGTTTACTGATAAAAAACAACAACAAACAAGACATGCCAATCAAAAGTCAAAGCTCCCAAGTAGATTCTGGACACCAGAGAGGACACTTCAAATTGATGTGTGGACATAAAGGAGCGTAGGCGTCTGCGTCTCTTCTACTTCCTGCTCGGCATTAACCCAATGGACTAGCTGCTTGTGAAAACTGCACAAAACTTTTTTTCCCCCCCTGGCAGCAATGCAGAGGAGGAAAAAGATCATCTTAATAAACCCGTTTCCCAGCTGTGATCATTAAGGCCCACACTTCCAACAATGCTGCCACTTTCCTCTCTCACAGGCCACGCTCTGATCCGTTATAGGTCTCTACGGAGGCTGTGCAAAAGGTCCAGCGACTAAATGCAGAGACTGTCTGTGAGAGAATGTTAAAGAGGAGGTTTCATAAAGACAGCCGATGGGGATCTGCACTTTTGCACTTTTTTTTTTTTTAATTCAATGCTATAAAGACTCAAAAAAAGAACAACAAGTGGAATTTTATTGGGCCAGAAGTGGTACTTACCTCAGTTTAATTTAAAAACATTTATTAAAATATGTAAAAACATAACCTAGCATCACTAATTAATACTAGTCGCAGATGATCTCACAGTTACTCACACTTATATTAAACCCACATAGTTGTAATATGTTGTTTATTAGCTAGGGAGTGAACAAACTAAGTATTGCTTTGAACTAGATTGAGAATAAACTGAGAAACTGGGTTTTTTCTACAGACTAAAAGGAGCTGCTGTTGTAGAGAAGGTACTGTTATACAAGGGTTGGCTAATCTAACGTTTTGTTCTGCATAGATGTTGCAAGTCCACTTTTTCACACAACCTGTCTTCAGATCTACAGGATTCCTACATTTTTCCATGGTGTTAGGATTATTATCATTAAAGATGTACGAGTCTGTTAAACACTAATAATACCTGCCTGTTGCGTGTGAACCATACATCTGCCTTGACATAACGATAGTTACAAAAAGGTAAATTAAGCGATATAAATGTACTTTATAATATTTATTAACGAATAAGCATCAAAAAGAAACAAATAGCAGTTCTGTGTAAAGGGCACTGGACTGGATCTCTTATGTCCGATATCAAATAATCGATCCAATATCAGAACCGTTATACAATCCAGGTATGGGTTTAAAGGCATACTATGCAACATTTTTCAGTTAATTAATGTGTTCCATAATGTTTTGGATGATTAAATT
>NW_015151206.1:81426-84542 GCF_000732505.1 Cyprinodon variegatus
AGATTACCTCAACAAATTAACAGCTAGAATGCCAACGGTCTGCAATGCTGTAATTGCTGCAAATGGAGGATTCCTTGACGAAAGCAAAGTTTGATGTAAAAAAAAATCTTATTTCAAATACAAATCATTATTTCTAACCTTGTCAATGTCTTGGCTCTATTTTCTATTCATTTCACAACGTATGGTGGTGAATAAGTGTGACTTTTCAGGAAAAAAAAAAATTGTTTGGGTGACCCCTAACTTTTGAACGGTACTGTATGATAGACATAGACTGATAATTTATGACTTTATTTTTACATTTTAAAACATGTTTGTAGTTCGCGGGACTGCCGCTTATCACCGCTCCCACCCGCACTGTGCGCTCTCCCGCCTGCACCCGCAATGAACTTTCAATATTTGTCCCACGCCGCACTGCTTTGCGGTGGGTTCCGCGGGACTCCCGTGGGAGTGCAGGGCTCTATTTTGAGTATTTTTGTTCAAAGCTTTAAAAAAATTAACCGGTGAGAGTCCATTTGTGTTTTGTACCTTTTTTTTTTTTTTATTGATTGAATATATCAATAAGATGCATTGTTTAGAGAATTAGTATTGATCAATAACCTGTGTGTGTTTCTTGGTTCATAAGACATAAATTACACTTATCCATTTTAAATAAACTTGCATTTTCTTAAAGATTTTGTTTAAAATGAAAGAAACTTTCTTGGCCAAAGTCCCACATTGTCCATACCTTTACTCGTAATCTTATTAGATCAATTTAAATTATAAATCACAACTATGTTTATTTAAAAAAAACTGATGTTTCCATTTATTTTTGTAATACAAACAAAGAGAGGAATCGGCTGGATGCACTACTCAAAAGAAATTCACTTACATCTCGAGTTTGATTATGAAAGCGTTTTTAGATATGAAGACAATATTTGAGCCTAACATAAACTTAAAGCTGTAATCTTGTTTAAAAAAGAAAAGGCAAAACCAGGCTGGATTTGGAGAGCTCACAGAACCACCTTCAGCAGAGATAGCTTAAAGTAATCATCTTCTGTTTGTCCTTATCAATCTCTGGCGGAGGAATGTGAAGGAATGTTGGCCTGCTCTTCTTCACAGCATGTCTTGGGTTCAATGAGGTTTTGCTGGCATTAGTATATCCAAAGTTTTCTCTTCACGTTCCACTGCTGAATTTCAAATCAAGCTGAGGTCTGGACTAAGACTGGACCATTGCAACATACCGTTCCTCTTTTTTTGTTGCTGTGTTCATGATTAAAATCCTGTAGCCAAAAGCTCAACTGTCCAGCAGTTGGCCTCATATTTATCAGAAACGTCAGAATAACAGGACTGGCTGTAAATAAATCACCGCACTTTGTGATACTAACATCAATCTTCTTTCCTTTCTCAACACGCTCTTTCCTTTTATTGAAACCTTGAGTTATTTTCTGTATGCCTCGGTGAGACTGGTTCAAAAGGTAACCGAGCCCATGACTAGAGGCACTTGAGCCAAATATGATTTGACAACCCCTAAAGCTCCAGGGTCAGGCTGAGGTAATAAACATGTGTTCCTGGGAGAGTGGGGCGAGGCGTTCCTCCAGCCAGAATACATTCTCCAGCTTGGGCAACAAACCTAATGAGGCTTTGCTCCGCGGGGGAGAAGCACGGCCGTCTGTGGGGATTTGTTTTGGGGAGCTACACAACCGAGGACAGATGCACTGAGGCAACACACCCACTTAGAAACAGCACCTAGTTGTAGCAGTATAGGTAGCCGCATTAAAGCAATAGTACACCCAAAACATGATTAGCCTTCATTTTCTACTCACCCCCATGCTGAACAACACTCTGGAGTACTNTCAGGTCCAGTTCTGTCAGATGGGAGGGGTTGGACTTCAGAGCTGTGACCAGAGAAGCACAGCTGATCTCTGACAAACTGCAGCCATTCAATCTGAATAAAGAATGTAGGACGTGTTGAAGCAACTGACGAGACAGGTTAAAACTAAAATAATGAACATTAAGGTAATGGAACATTTATTTAGATATGATATAGGAGTTTTTTGGTAGAAATTAAATAAAGTTTCTAAACCAGCTCTCATGAAGTGGAAGAGCATAAAGTTTATTAAGTATTGAGTTCAGAGACAGCTGAGCAGGGGTGGAGCTAGATGGGGGGCCAGGGGTGTCCATGGCCACCCTTAGCCAATCATTGGCCACCCCTGTGGCCACCCCTACCATTTTTTCCCCTCTAATACAGATGGTGGCAGCAGTAATACTCTCAAGTGGAATATTCAAAACATTTAAATTGTTCATATATTACTTACTATTTTTCATATATTCATAATTACTTGACAACAAAAACACTATGGTTAATTATAGAAATCAATTTACTTCAATTAAAGAACTAGATTTTGTGTTTTATAGGATAAAGAGAAAATTATGTGTCTGCATTCATCTAGGAGTCTTTAGTGAAATCAGAGATAAATAACTATTTTAAGAAAAACTAATCAATTTAGACAACGTAGACATTAGTAATTGTAAATATCAATTTTATGCAGAATAATTATTGATAAAAGTAGGTAAGTAATGACAATGGAAAATATGTTCGCCCCAGAACTCAAACCTGAAAGAATTTTATCCGCTATACCTTTAATCTAGAAAGCACAGATGTTTAAATGTATGCGTTTATTTGTTAGCAAAGGCTGTAGGAAAGTATAGTTTGTCTTATCTTTGGCTTGACCCTGAGGTTCTAGCGTCTATCCGCTTTAGGCCACCCTTCAGTATTCATTGGTTATTGCCTGGCCACTCACTGAAAGCTGCACGTGAGAAGGGTGAAATAGCTTACCTCAGATACGACAAACTGATAATCCGACCTCGTACCAGCACCCCAAGATAGGATAAACAAACGGAAATATGCTTACAGGACTGCTTCTTAAAATATATGGCAATGACATCCCAACACAAGCGACTAAAAGTGGACTAATTATTGCACATATAAATACAAAAAGTCTGAGGAACAAAACAAATGATATAGCTGAATTGTTAGAAGAACATAAGCTGAATATACTTGCTATTTCTGAGACTCATTTAGACTACTACTTCGAAGATAGTAAATTACATATAAAGGGTTACAACATTTATAGAAA
>NW_015151206.1:89771-100524 GCF_000732505.1 Cyprinodon variegatus
AGGTGGATTTGATCAAATTATGAATAAGCCAACAAGAATATGTGTAAAACAAGATGGTACTAAAACAGGTACATGTATTGATCACATTTTTACAAACTCTCCAGAAACAGTTAACAAGATATCATCGGTCCCTATTGGAAGCAGTGACCATAATCTGATTATAGTAGAAAAAAACAATAAGGTAGATAGGCAAGGACCTACAATAATTTTTAAGAGATCATATGCATCTTTCAATCCTTATTCTTTTGTTGACAATGTGAGAGAAATATGTTGGTCTAAAGTGTTGACTGAAAGAAATCCTGAGCTTGCACTGTCAAAGTTTGATGATTTATTTCTACCTGTGATTGAGAAACATGCACCTTTGTGAAGGTTTACCGTCAGAACATCGAAAACACCCTGGCTGGACAAAAACATGAAAGAAGCTACGAAAATGAGAGACCAAATGAAAAAAATTGCAATTATAACTGGGAATAAGGAAGACTGGGGCCTCTATAGGAAGGCAAGAAACGCTGTGACCAAGCTAAATAAAAAAAAAAAAAAGAGTTATTATGAAGATAGAGTAAAGAAGGCGGGGAATGATTGCAAAAAAATGTGGAAGATAGTTAATGATTTGACAGGTAGGGAAAATAGAATGCATCCATTATTTCTTGAGACAAACGATGGCTTCATAACTGGACCTAGAGAAATTGCTAATTATTTAAATAATTATTTCATTAGTAAAATAGCAAAACTAAGAGAAAATATGCCGAACCTAAGTAATGAAATATCTCACTTATTAATAAGAAACGAAATAATGAAAGGGAAAAGGTCCAAGTTTAAATTAGAAATGGTTTACTTGCAGAGGGTAAAGGATTGCCTGAAAAAGTGCAAAGATAAACCACCAGGTGTTGATGAACTGGATGTCAGACTTCTCAAATTGGTTGCTGAGGAAATTGCTCCTGTAATTACTCACATTATTAATTTAAGTTTTATGTCTTCAGTGTCTCCACAAGCCTGGAAAACAGCAAAAATAATCCAATTACAGAAAAATAAGAAACTGCCCTTTTCCAGCTCAAATAGTCGTCCGATAAGTCTACTACCTGTGTTAGGAAAAATAACAGAGACAATAGTATATGAACAAATTAATAATTATCTGTCGATTAATAACATAATTTGTCACTCTCAACATGCTTATAGAAAGGCTCATTCTACAGCAACAGCACTAATTAGTATGTCTGATGACTGGCTTAGGAGTATTGAAATGAAAGATATGGTGGGAGTTGTGTTTCTAGATTTTTCAGCTGCTTTTGATTTAATTGACCACCATCTACTATTAGAAAAACTTTCCTGCTATGGTTTTGAACAATCTGCACTTACTTGGTTTTACAGTTATTTAACTAACCGGTCGCAAACAGTATTTGAACGGTGCATTTTCTGAAAAACAAACTGTAACATGTGGTGTACCTCAAGGGAGCTGCCTGGGTCCTTTATTATTTTCAATATTTACAAATGACTTACCATACATACTCGAAAGAACTAAAATGATTATGTATGCAGATGATTCCACTATATATACATCAGCAAGAACAAATAATGAATTAGAAATTATTATAAATAACGAACTAGTGGGAGTGGATAAATGGGTGAAAGCAAATAAGCTGGTATTGAATACAGCAAAAACTAATAGCATGATTGTGAGGTCAAATTACAACGTAAACAGTAATCATATATTGACTATTAATATCAACAACATCTCGATAAGGAATGTACATGATGCCAAGCTTCTGGGAGTGACGGTTGATAACAAGTTATTATGGAGAAAACATATTAATAACATGATTGCAAAGATGGGTAGAGGAATCACAGTCATAAGAAGACATGCAACCTTTATGTCCCCACATATTCTTAAAATGATAATCCAATCATTGATTTTTTCTCATATGGATTACTGCCCAGTCGTTTGGTCAAATGCCCCTGGAGAGATGCTAAATAAACTACAACATGTACAAAATAGAGCTGCCCGAATAATATTGAAGTGTGATTTAAGGACAAATATCATAACAATGCATAAAAAGTTAAACTGGTTGTTGGTTAAAGACAGACTTTCATACTCATTGACTGTTATGATTAGAAATGTATCTGTATTAAAAACACCTTATATGTTATTTACAAACCTTACTTTTAGTTCAGAGAATCAGGAATACATGACTAGGCATGCAACGGAAAGAAACTTTAGTTTGCCTAAAGCAAAGTCAAATGCCTTAATAAGAACTGTTATGTATAGAGGTTTGAAAGCATGGAATTTACTGCCGAATTACATTAAACTGATAACTGATTTAAGGAAATTTAAAAGATAATTGAAAGAACATTTATGAAATATAGAGGTAAAACACGATTAGGACTGTGAGGGAGTACACAGTCTTCTTCACAGTCTTCTTCACTTGCTGTGCTTTGTAGTTTGTTTTGATTAGTTTGGATTGTTTCTGTGTATGTATATGGGTATATATGTATATGTATATGTATATATGTATGTGTATATGTGTGTATGTATATATGTATATGTATAGACTATGGGAGATGTTTTAATGTCCACATAATTTTATTTCATTTGTAATTTTTTATTTCATGTTTTGTTGTTGGGCCCCAGGAAGAATAGCTCAGATGCTGGAGAGAGAGAGACCATTGGAGCAGAAAATACCATAAATGAAAACAACAGCAAGCTGTATGGTTTGTAAAAAGCCGGTTCAATGCAGTTTAAAAAGCACATGAAAAACCAGAAGCAAGAAAACCAGGAGCTACCGAAACGGAGAAAGGAGACGAGACTCGCTCATTACCCCAAAATACCGTCAGACAGACCTGATGGACAGAGGCATTTCAGACCTCCAGCCAATATCCAGATAGATATGAGACACCTATTAAATACGTGCAAAAGCGTGCATGAGCGCATTTCTCCTTGTGTGGGTTCTGTTTAAAAGTTGTTGTTTGCATCGCTCATACAAGCTTACACTTGCTTAAACCCCCAGTTGGTCCTGATAGATGGCTGCTCACACTGAGCCAGATTCTGAGGGAAGTTTCCTCTAAGTTCAAATAAAGCTTTGCTCTACATTGTGCCTACAAGCTTTCTGGTGAAAAGGGTTTGATGGAAAAGTTGAATCTAAATGCTCATTGTCCACTGTGGCTCCATGCTGAAGAAAGAGTGAATGCTGCATGTCAACTACTGGATGTTATCTGCTGGGTTACCTCAGACTAAAAATATGCATGGAACGAGTATGTACAATAATCTGAACTTTACTGTCTTTTTCATTGATGCTATCAATTCAAATATTGAGTTTAATTGACCTTTTTTTTAATTTGTACTATATTAATAAATGATCAATTAAATGAACAATTAACTAAAAAGTGTTGGTGTTCATGCAGACATAAATGTCTAATATCTTTCTTGTATAGTCTAATAATTTTAACAAGGTTCTTTTTGGAAACACTGTAGTTTGATGTTTTTAAAGAGTCCATTAAAAAAACTGTTTATTTAGCAGAATTAGGTTTCAGTCACGTTTAGATCGTTTTCCCTTTCCCAAGAAAATCCTACATGACAAACATGGCTTAAACTCAGACATACGGGTGAATTCAGAATGTAACTTTACCGTACAGCTTAAGTTTTCAGCTCCTGAAATCATTTTGTTCAGACGGTGAACAGTTAGAAAGTTAATCTTAAATACCCTATTGAGCCGATGTGAGAATCATTAAAGTCTTTCTCATCTTATCGTTTCTCAATATTTCTTTAAGATCTGGCATGACAGAAATCCACTACTTTAGGAAGTCACTGTATGTGTGGTAGATATGCATAGCTGAAGTAATTAGAATTTTGCTTACAGTTATTTCAGTATTAAGACATTAATGCTACAACAAATGTTTCATGTACTCAGAAAATTAAACCATATATCAAATTATTTCTTTACTTGTAAAAAAATAAATCAATTGAAATAAAAAAATATGACAACCTGTACATGGCACATGTTGCATCATATTAAAAATATCTTTATAACACGTTTTAAGCTCCTTAAGCAGTAATTTGTTTTTGGAAACATGAAACCTGCTACTTCTATCAATTAAGCAGATGGTAGGAATTTAAAAAAAGCAAAAACTTGGACAATAGGCTACGTCTTTGCCCCAAAGACAACGCTGGGGAACAATAGTCTGGAGAAGTGGGAGGAAGAAGGAGGAAAGGAGGAGAAGACAAAAGAAAAAAGCAGAAAATCGCAGGTTTGAATCCTGCTTGGGACATGCATCAATCCATGCAAACTTTAACAAAGTGCTCCAAATCTATCAAAAATAGCTTTGAAACTGATACAAATAGAATTGTTCTGTCTAATAATACAATTTGTTGCAATGAGAACAATACAGAGAAGCATATTATACCACCACACGCCTAATACTGCTTATATTATAAATGTTTTCTGTTAATCATTTCTCACACACTGTGGATCTTTATGGCTGCAATATAGGTTTGTCCTGTTCTTGTAGTTTGAATTATGTATAAGATTGATAAAAATAAGACTATTATACTGCTGCAACTACTACTGCTTACAAGATTATTTAGATATTTTTACAAAAGAAACAATCACTGCTCACTACCAGCAATACCATTATATCCTGTTCTTTTAATTTTAATACAGACATCCCAAGTTCTAAAAATTAATTTCAGGGAGATAACCCGCCCCCCCTTTTTCGACTTTTTAACAACTGTTTATTAACTAGCATTAATTTCTTAAACACAAAACAGAACAGTATTGGTATTTTATTTTCAATACTTTTAATCTTGTAGCCTTGAACATCAGTTGTGCTTTCTGTTTTTCATGGGACTACAGCTTACAGTGCACCTCGCCCCGTTGTCATCATTCCTCACCATGGCCGGTTCTAGACAGGGGCCAACGGAGGCCACTGCCCCTTTAGATCATGTCCTGTCCCCTGTTATGGCCCCTGTCCTGAAGACATAATACTTGAAACAAATTCTAATGATGATCTGCGCTGGAACAGTTTTTCTTAAGTTCTAAATCAAATTTTATAGAAAACAGTAGTTTTAACTTTAATTAATTGAAAATTATAAATGTATATTGACCTCATAAGAAATAGAATTTCTATTGAACCTAATTGAAAAGAAATTTCACTTCATGCAGCTCTCTTAATATATTTGAATCTCTTGCCCTGTTTTCTATTTCATGCTTTTCTGTGGCCCCATGAAAACATGCCGCCCCCCTCTAGGCCCCCTGGTCCATTTGGTCTAGATACGCCTCTGTTCCTCACCTTCACTAGATGTGGATATACTTTAGTATATTGTGCTGTAAAATTAGTCCTATATTTTTGTTTTTTACTCGAGGATTGAACCTCTGCCGTTTCACAGGATGCACAGCTTTTAGTGGTAACTAGGTGACTGCCAGATAGTAACCCAGAGAAACTTATCGGACTGATCCAATCAGCTCTCTGACAACGAGTCACCTGGATCGCTGGTTAAACAAAGCATCACTTTGGACAGATACGCTGCACAGGTTTCAGCAGTACCCTCCTCCTCACACCCCCCGCTCTCTCTTGTTGTCTGAGCAATCGAAGCAGTTCTAATCCACACATAGTGCATGAATAATTATACTGCCTGCCGGCTCTCACTCGCAATAAAAAAAAACACCACTGCACAGTCTAAAATCCGGAATAATTTATCTAACTCACGGGCATACGTTAACAACTACTATATCAGGGAGACTCCCAGAACTTCCGGGAGACTTGGGGTGCCTGTTGATGTTTTCTTTCAAAAATAAGAATGTTATACTAATATTATACACTCACCTGCCACTTTATTAGGTACTCCATGCTAGTAATGGGTTGGACCCGCTTTTGCCTTCAGAACTGCCTCAATTCTTCGTGGCATAGATTCAACAAGGTGCTGGAAGCATTCCTCAGGGAGTTTGGTCCATATTGACATCATGGCATCATACAGTTGCCGCAGATTTGTCGGCTGCACATCCATGATGCGAATCTCCCGTTCCACCGCATCCCAAAGATGCTCTATTGGATTGAGATCTGGTAACTCTGGAAACCATTTGAGTACAGTGAACTCATTGTCATGTTCAAGAAAACAGTCTGAGATGATTCCAGCTTTATGACATGGCGCATTATCCTGCTGAAAGTAGCCATTAGAAGTTGGGTACATTGTGGTCATAAAGGGATGGACATGGTCAGCAACAATACTCAGGTAGGCTGTGGCGTTGCAACGATGCTCAATTGGTACCAAGGGGCCCAAAGAGTGCCAAGAAAATATTCCCCATACCATGACACCACCACCACCAGCCTGAACCGTTGATACAAGGCAGGATGGATCCATGCTTTCATGTTGTAGACGCCAAATTCTGACCCTACCATCCGAATGTTGCAGCAGAAATCGAGACTCATCAGACCAAGCAACGTTTTTCCAATCTTCTATTGTCCAATTTCGATGAGCTTGTGCAAATTGTAGCCTCAGTTTCCTGTTCTTAGCTGAAAGGAGTGGCACCCGGTGTGGTCTTCTGCTGCTGTAGCCCATCTGCCTCAAAGTTTGACGTACTGTGCATTCAGAGATGCTCTTCTGCCCACCTTGGTTGTAACGGGTGGTTATTTGAGTCACTGTTGCCCTTCTATCATTTCAAACCAGTCTGGCCATTCTCCTCTGACCTCTGGCATCAACAAGGCATTTCCGCCCACAGAACTGCCGCTCACTGGATGTTTTTTCTTTTTCGGACCATTCTCTGTAAACCCTAGAGATGGTTGTGCGTGAAAATCCCAGTAGATCAGCAGTTTCTGAAATACTCAGACCAGCCCTTCTGGCACCAACAATCATTCCACGTTCAAAGTCACTCAAATCACCTTTCTTCCAGATACTGATGCTCGGTTTGAACTGCATGAGATTGTCTTGACCATGTCTACATGCCTTAATGCACTGAGTTGCCACCATGTGATTGGCTGCTTAGAAATTAAGTGTTAACGAGCAGTTGGACAGGTGTACCTAATAAAGTGGCCGGTGAGTGTATATAGTACTACTACTAAAAATAAATAACACCTATAACAAAAAAATGTTTCTGAAAATCACTTCTTGCAACCTGTGGATCGATCAGCAATACCATAATCTGTACAAGGGTTAAAATCTGCCTTTATTGCATTTTCGCAAATCAGAGAACAGTTTAACAAATCCTAGATCCGGTTTTAATTATTCTACAAGTAGTTTAGAATAATCTAGTCCATGTTAGATTTGTCTAGGTGTTGTATTTTTTTAAAAATTAGAGTAGATTAAAAATGCTGAAGGTAGGGAAAAATTAGGTGGAATGGCCCTCTCCTGGCCTTGCTAAGCACTGTGGCCTTCAGCAGTAACTCAGCTATACAGTTAGCTAAACACTTTCCCATTTGACCACCAAGAAGCACTGCATTAGGTTCTTTAGCAGGGTTTAATGAGAATTGTGTAAAACTGTAATGCACAAAGGTACAGAAAATGAATGCCAGCTAAGCTAACATTGGGCTAACACAAGTAAAAATGTCTATCTTCACATAAAACATGTCAACTGGTTATGAATTATGATTTATATGACAGGCAAATTAGAACAGTACTTACAGACAATGCCGTTTTGCACTAAATGCCACTAAATCAAATGTCCACATTACTAGACGTCACTAGAAGAATCAGTTCTGAGATTGGTCTCCTGAATGTCTTTACATCCTGATGTCTTGCGACTTTTACATCCACTTTTCGCACAAGCCCGTCCCTGCTGGGGTATGTCTTCTCAACAAGTCACATGGGCCACTCGTTGTGCTTTGCAGTGGAGTCCTTCAGGAGGACAACATCTCCTTCCTTGAGATTTATTTTCTTTACAAGCCACTTTTGACGACCTTGAAGGGTGCAGAGATATTCTTTCCGCCATCTTGTCCAAAAGTTGTTGGCTAGTATTTGAACTCTCTTCCATTGGCTCTTGAAGACGTCCTTCTTGGTCAGGTTGTCTGGAGCTGGAGGGGGAGCTCCTGTTTTCTGAGTAAGAAGCATAGCTGGAGTTAAGACCAGTGGAGCTTCAGGGTCTGTGGAAATTGGCACAAGGGGTCTGGCATTAACAATAGCTGTGACCTCTGCCATGAAGGTCACTAAGACTTTCTGGGTGAGCTGAGGTCGCTTCACATGTAGGAGTAGAGCATCTAGAATGCGGTGAGAAACCCCAATCATTCTTTCCCAAGTCCCACCCATGTGGGACACATGGGGCGGGTTAAATTCCCACGTGCACCTCTGTACTCTCAGATAGTCTTTGATTGTGTTATTGGCATCCTGCGGTGATAGTTTCAGCTCATTACAGGCGCCAATAAAGTTGGTCCCTCTGTCAGACCTGAGTTGCTTGGCTGGTCCACGGAGTGAAAAGAATCTCTGGAGAGCATTGATGAAGCTTGAGGCAGTCATTGTTTCCACAACCTCAATGTGGATGGCCCTGGTAGACATGCATGTGAACAACATTGCCCACCTCTTGTTGTTCACTTGACCTCCTCTTGTGCGTTTTGTCACAATCTCACATGGGCCAAAAACATCCAGGCCTACATATGAGAATGGTGGGTCCGCTTTGAGCCTTTCTTCAGGTAGATCAGACATGAGCTGTTGTTCTGACAGTCCACGTAGCTTTCTGCAAAACACACACTTGTGAATGATGGTGCTTATGAGTCGCTTACCTCCAACCAACCACAGTCCACTGGTGCGAATGGCTCCTTCTGTTAGATGCCTTCCCTGGTGTTTCACTCTTTCGTGATGATGACACACTAGCAGAGCTGCAATGTGGTGTTTGTTGGGTATTATGACCAGATTTGCCTCGTTCCTTTGTAACATAGAATGTTGCAAATATCCTCCCCTCATTATCGATGAATGGATTGAGTCTGAGAATAGGGCTGTTCTTTGGTAGACTTTGGTCTTTTTTGATTGCAGAGATTTCCTGTGAGAAGCACTCTTGTTGCACTGTGAATGATCAGTCGCTCCGCTTTATCCATTTCTGAAGATGAGATGTTGTTGCAGTAATGCCAACCTCGACAGCTGTTACTGTTTTTGCTTGAGAAGCTTTGAGCGATGTGAGTGAGTCTGGCAACCGATTTCAAGAGACATTTCCAGTTGGAAAAATGTTCAAAGCGACTTGAAAATCGTTTGTGAGTTGAGGACTCTGTTACCACATTGGTGGCGTTCACCCTGACCTCTGTGTCATCATCTGGATTGATTAGCAAGTATTGTTCGTCTGAACCAATCTTTGTCGAGCCCATGTCTTTGAGGAATCTTGGTCCAGTTAACCAGAGGGTGTTGATAAGCTCTTCTGCTGCAACTGATCTCGAGCCACAATCTGCTGGATTGAGTTCAGTGGGCACAAATCTCCACTGATTAGGCTGAGGCACTTGTCTAATGCACTGCACTCTGTTACTGACAAAAACGTAAAATCTTCTTCTCTCATTGTGAATGTAGCCTAAAACTACCTTGCTATCTGAGAAGTACCTGACAGCATCCAGTTTTACATCTACCTCATGCATAATAGTTTCCGCAACTTCTACAGCTAGGACAGCTGCACAAAGCTCTAATCTTGGGACTGTTAGCTCAGGCTGGGGGGCGAGTTTTGATTTGCCAAAAATGAACCCCACTTCATGATGGCCATCATCATGGGTGATTCTCAAATACGCGACAGCTGAGATAGCCTGTACTGACGCGTCAGAAAATACACAAAGCTCAATTGTCTTGGCTTGACTCACTGGAAATGTGACGTATGTTCTTGGAATATGAAGGTTTTTCAAAACTGAGAGGGTCTCTTGCCAGCATCTCCACTCTACGTATTTACTTTGAGGCAGAGGAGCATCCCACGCAATATCCTCTTTAGTAATGTCTCTGAGAATCATTCTTCCTCTGATTGTGATAGGTGCTAGAAAGCCCAATGGGTCGAATAGGCTATTTACCGTAGACAGCACACCGCGCCTGGTGAATGGTTTCTGGTTCTCTGGAACCTTGAATGTAAAAGTGTCTGTCATGAGGTTCCAGATAACCCCCAGGCTGCGCTGTATGGGGAGATCATCTGTGAACAGGTCCAGATATTTTATATCCTTGGCTCTGTCTTTAGCTGGGAAGTGGTTGATAACTTTGACACTGTTTGATGCTACCTTGTGTAGTCGCAGGTTGGAAACGGATAACATTTCTTGAAGCTGCTCTACTGTCTTTATGGCCTCAGCTTCTAATGTGAAAGACAGCAGTGCGTCATCCATGTAAAAATGTTTCTCCACTAACTCTGTTGTTTTGCTGCCATAGACTTGCTCCATTTCCTTTGCTGCCCTCCGTAGGCCATAAATGGCAATCGCAGGTGATGGACTGTTCTCAAATATGTGAACTCGGTACTCAACCACTTCTTTTCCTAGCTGATTGTCGCAATACCACAAAAACCTGAGCATGTCTCTGCACTCTTCTTGAACCACAAAGCAGTCGAACATCTGCTCTATATCTGCTAAAACTCAGATTGGATCCATTCTGAATCTCATCAGAACTCCAAGTAGACTGTTATTTAGGTCTGGACCCTGCAGCAAAACATCATTCAGTGAGACGCCGTCAAACTGTGCAGATGAATCAAATACGACACGTATTTGGTTGGGCTTTTGAGGATGATAAACTCCAAAAATGGGTAAGTACCACCTTTCCTTTTCTTTTTCAAGTGGTGGGGCAAGCTCAGCGTGATGATTGTTAAACAGCCTTTGCATAAACTCAAAAAAG
>NW_015151206.1:100960-103080 GCF_000732505.1 Cyprinodon variegatus
TTCATGCTGCTCACTGTTGGAGGCCCATGCATTCCATTGACACAGACATCACCGACTACCACCCAGCCGAGATCTAGTTTCTGTGCAAATGGTTCATTATTCAGTCCGTTTATCTGTTTTCGTACTTTGTGCACTCTCAACAGGTCTCTTCCTATCGGCAGGAGAATCTCAGCATTGGGGTCGAGAGGAGGGATTTCTGAGGCTATTTTGTTTAGGTGGTCGTGGTGATGAGCCACTTCCATTGTCGGGATTTCTTTCCTATTGTTAGGGAGATTGTCACATTCAATCAATGTGGGAAGCTGCAGACATGTTTCTTTGTCTAGAGACTCTATGACATAACCATGGGCTCTTCTTCCATATTCTTGTGTTGCGCCCATACACGTTGTGATGCTGTAAGGAGCCTCAGTGCCGTGTATGTCAAACTTGTCAAAAAACTCACTTCTGGCCAGGGAGAGATTGCTGCATACATCCTCATATTCCTCTGCTGCTGACCTGAGGGATATACGTTAACCAGAATAATCTTGGAACATGATTTATTACTTTGTCCTATACCACAGACTTTAGTGCAGTTCGAGCTTATTTCCTGTCTCGTCTCTTCCTCCCCGCCGTCCTCTGCACACGGTGGGGGCTGACTTAAGGACTGAACAGCGCTTGTTCCACTGAAATGCATGGCACTAACATGTTTGTCACTTGCACATTCCAAACATTTGATTGGAGCTTGAAAGTTTTTTGCCATAGGACTTGTAGAAGCACAGCAGCGATAGCAGATCATGTATTCTTTGAGAATTTTTTTGCGTTCATCAAGAGTCATTTTCACAAATCCTCTGCACTTACTCAATGGGTGCGGTTTGTTATGGATAGGGCATTGTTTTTCTGGGTTAACAGGGATTTTCTCTGTTGATTTGACAGGAGTGCTTATTTGATCTTGTGACATTTGTTTTATTGACAGCAACTGGGGATATGACTGGTGCACATTTTTCCTTTCTCTGAGGAGCACACGTGAGTGAGAGAGTCTTAAAACTTGGATCATTCCTTACTTCAGCTTCTGAGCACACAAATTCTTTGAAGAAGGAGAATGGTGGAAAAGACACGTATTCTCTTTTAAATCTAGAACCTTGTGACATCCAGCGTTCCTGTAGAGGGTAGGGGAGCTTCTCTACAATTGGCTGGACACCTCTAGCCGTGTCCAAATAGGTTAAACCACACAACTTGTCACTTTGCTTTGCAATTTGGAGCTCTTGTAGAAGATCTGCTAGCTCTTGAAGTTTGCGGTTATCTCTGGAATGGATTTTGGGAAAAGCTTCAAGTCTTGAGAAAAGAGCATTTTCAATCGCCTCTGGTGAGCCATATATTTTGTCCAGTCTTGCCCATATTGCTTTTAGTCCATCCACAGGCTGGTTAATAATAACTGCTCTTATTCTGGCCACATGCTCACTTGACTCCTTGCCAAGCCACTTCACCATCAGATCAACTTCTTCACTAGGTGTCAGCCCTAGTGGTTCTATAGCAGTGGTCTCCAATCTCCGGGCCGCGGACCGGTACCGGTCTGTGGGTCATTTGGTACCGGGCCGCACAGAAAAAATAAAATAGCAGAGGAAATAGCAGAGGACATTTAGACACAACTGTTGGAGAGGATTAATACATCGCCGTGGTATGCAATCCAGGTTGATGAGTCTACTGATATTGACAACAAGGCAATACTACTTGTTTATGTGCGATATATATATCAGGAGGATGTACATGAGAATATGTTATGTGCACAATGGTTGCCAACCAACACCACAGCCGCAGCACTGTTTAGGTCCGTGAATGATTACATCTCAGGTAAACTGAATTGGTCCTTTTGTGTCGGCATATGCACAGATGGAGCTGCTGCTATGACTGGGCGGCTTTCTGGATTAACGGCACTGGTTAAGGAGGCTGCACCTGAATGTGAGGCAACACACTGTGTCATTCACAGGGAAATGCTCACTAGCCGAAAAATGTCACCTGAACTAAACAGCGTACTGAATGATGTCGTTAAAGTTATTAACCACGTCAAAGCGCATGCCCTTAACTCGCGTCTGTTTGAGCAGCTTTGCGAGGAGATGGGCGCAGAGTACAGACGCCTTCTCTTACAC
>NW_015151206.1:104617-107737 GCF_000732505.1 Cyprinodon variegatus
GTGGCTATCTAAAGGGAGATCGTTGGCCAGAGTGTTTGACTTACGGGAGCTGCTGCAGAGATTTCTTTCAGAAAAAAAGTCACCACTGGCAGCACATTTCAGTGACAAGGACTGGGTCGCAAAACTCACTTACTTATGCGATATATTCAACCTGCTCAATGAACTCAACCTGTCACTTCAAGGAAAAATGACAACTGTATTCAATGCAGCAGATAAAGTAGCTGCCAAACTGGAATCGTGGGGACAGCGAGTGAACAGAGGGATATTTGACATGTTTCAAACATTAGCAGGGATTTTAGAAGAGACTGAGCCTGAATCGCCATTCTCACAGCTGGTGCACAATCACCTGTCTATGCTTTTAAAAGAGTTCGAGTGGTACTTCCCAACCACAAAAGATCCCCGAACTACAAAAGAATGGATCCGTGATCCATTTGTGAACAAACCATGTGAATCGAGCCTGTCCACGGCAGAAGAGGATCAACTGCTGGAGATTGAAAATGAGGGGTGCCTTAAAACTTTGTTTCAGACAACAACTCTGCCAGCGTTCTGGATTAAAATCAAGGCAGAGTATCCCGAGATTGCCGCAAAAGCACTGAAAACCCTGCTTCCCTTTCCAACATCCTATCTTTGTGAAGCGGGATTTTCTGCGGTTACAGCGACCAAAACTAAGCAACGGAGCAGACTGGACATCAGGAGCCCACTACGTGTTTCATTGTCTCCGATTACACCCAGATAGGACCGGCTTGTTTCAGAGAAACAAGCTCAGGGCTCCCACTAATTCAGCATAATGGTGAGTTATGTTTTTTTATGCTATTTGCATTTTCATTTTATTTGATCAAATTTTACCCCCCCCCCATACCCCCGTGCGTCCGTGAAAATATTGTCTGACATATAATCGGTGCGTGGCGCAAAAAAGGTTGGGGACTACTGTTCTATAGCACTGATGAATGAAGCTCGCCATGCTTGATAACGTTCTGCAGTGTCATCAAATTTCACCAGACCAGATGTTATGACTTGGCTGCGTGCTAAAAACCTTGCCAGATCAAATATGGGATTTCCTGAATTTACGTTAAAGGTAGGAACATCAGTTTTCACATTAACATTGTGCATTGAGTCACCTCTGTGGTAAGAGTTGAAGTTGGGGGATTGTTTAATGTGTCCTCCTGTCATGTCTGGCTGATGAATGGGAAGAGACTTAAATTCATCTGAGGCTGCATATTGTTATGTGGTTACAGGACCGGGCACAAGTATTGTATATTGTTGCATGTTAACAGCATTGGGTATAGGTATTGTATATTGTTGCATGATAACAGCATTGGGTATAGTGTTAGGTGGGTGTGAGTGAGCCCCGTTATCCTTGTAGTTGTACTGACTGAAGTAAGATGACTGCTCTTTTACATAGTCTTCTGTCCTTTTCAGTGTTTGTTTGGCTACAGGACTGCGCTCGGATGTCTCACTGTATTTACCTTCTTCTATGTCTGCTGCTACTGCCTCAAATACTTTTGCTTCAGCATTAGCAGCTGTAAGTTCCCTTTGGAGAGTGAGTGCACGCAGTGATGCTTCAAGTTTTGCCTTCTCAATCTGAATATGTGTCTCTTTTTCATGAAACTCCAGTTTAGCTTTAGCTGCTTCAGCCTTAGCTCTTGCTTTTGCTGCAGCCAAACTGACAGAGGAGCATGTAGACTACCGTGAGGCTACAGAACGGACATGGTACACTGTATCTTGATCCATGTCCTTATTTGATAGCACATCACTTGCCTTCTGTTCATTACCTTTGTTCATTACCTCCTCACTGCATGAAAAGTNCCTTCAATAAACTCTGTTAAACTTTTACCCAGCCTCCGTTGTGTTCTGCATGTGGGTTTGATATTAAACCAATCATGACAGTTCAAAGACATAGGCCATTGAAGGTAAAGCTCTAGAAAAACATACATTTAAATCTTGACTCTATTATTCCTAACAAGTCATCTTTTCACCTAAATATACCTAAATTATTTAACTCACTTCTGTCTATAGTTGGTCAGTACCAGTCTCAGCCAAAAGATGGTTTGATCTGGCAATTTTTACAAAATTCTGTTTGTGACAGGATATTAGAATGGAACAGTTACATCTAATATAGGCTAATATATATATTTTAAAGGGTCATCATTGTATATATTTAAGGTACTACATTTTACAAGACTTTTAGAAGAATATGTTTTGTATTCAGTTTTTCTTCAAAATGCATTTCTAACATCATATTGGGTTGTGTTTGTTTTAAAATTGAATAAATTATTATGTTAACAACGTAGAAGAGTCTAAAAATTAGGGAAAAGCGAAAAAAGCAACTGAGAAGATAGAAGGGGGTGATGAAAAAAGCCCAATAGTGAGTGGACGTATATAAAAATAGAGTATAAACACACTTAATATCTAAATTATTACATATAACTGTAAATTATGAAAACAAAAAAATACAAAAACCAAAAAAATATGCTTTCGCTTCTGATGGTTAAAATAAAGCTTGACTTCCAGGCAAAATAGATTTTAATGAGTGGTTTAAATATCTATCGAAAAGCATTGCAGCCCAAAAAGCAGAGCATAAAGAATATTTTGATCTTTTTTTTTTTTTTTTGATTTGGATGTTTATTTATTAAGATCTTAATAAATGTTCAAAGTTCAAAGTAAATAAAAAAATATGTATGTAATTAAATGATTTTGTTCTAGGATATAATCCAAGGCCAAAACTAAGGAAATGTTTTCAAACCACACAATTCATGTCTCTATTCAGTTTTCTAAACCTTTTAAATCTAATTTCTAAAAACACATGGATTTTATTTGACCTTGAAAAATCTTCCATATTTCCAGGATGAGCGCTGAAGATCTTGAGATTCATCAGCCAACAGATGTGCCGGTGACCAAACAGTATTTGGTGCGGGACTCCGTGGTTGATGGACGTTACAATTTCATGCAGAAAAGTGAAGGAATCCTGCGCAGCGAGAGCCTTCCTTATCTCATGGAAGTGCTGACTCATCATAATGAAGAAGATAAAGCTGATGAAGCTGGCCCAGATGCAGCTATTTAAAAAGAATAACAAAAGTCTTCTTAAACCTGCTATTTAACTCTATAAATAAAGTACCTTGT
>NW_015151206.1:110114-111729 GCF_000732505.1 Cyprinodon variegatus
ATTATCTGAAATCAGTTTAATCCCATCCAAATGCATTGACTGACTAATCAGCTTTTTTTTCAGAGACTCTGGTCCAAAGACTATAACTTCTGTTTTGTCTGCATTCAGAAGCAGAAAGTTAAGAGTCATCCAGGTTTTTTTGTCTTCAAGACATATAAAGGTATTTCAAAGGTATAGTTGAGGATTTTCGCAATTTTTTTGAAAACATCCAACCTCTCCACTTAAAAAAAAAAAAATGCACATGCACCATCCTGTACACAACCTCACCTGGACTGTAAACACCACCTCACTGGTCAAAAGGGCACAGACGCGCATGTACTTCTTGCAGAGGATGAGGAGAGCCACCTGCCTCCACCCATCCTCACCACCTTCTACAGAAGCGCCATAGAGAGCGTTCTGACCAGCTGTCTCACTGTGTGGTGTGGAGGCTGCAGCGCCTCAGACTGGAAGAAAGTTAGGAGAGTGATGAGAACAGCACAGGAGATCATCGGGGCTCCTCCTCTCTCCATAAAAGACATTTCATCCCAGCACTGCGTGACATAATCAATGACCCCCTCACACCCCATGGACTATTCTCCCTGCTGCCCCCTTTGGGAAGAGGTTTTTCAGCATTTGATGCAGGTCTAGCAGATTCAGCAACAGTTTCTACCCATCACCATCAGACTGCTGAACTGTTGAGAAAACTCAAAATCAAGTCACAGACTCTGCATCGCTCTGATAACACCAAACCAAATATATTGTTTTTTTGCACCATATAACTGTTTACATTTGATCACTGCTGCATTTTATGAAATAGAGAGTTAATTTACTCTCTGGAAAGCTGTACTTAATGAAATTTAGTTTTCTACACACTGTATATACAAAATGACAATAAAAGTTGTCTAAGTCTACCTGCTCCCAAGAGAGCACGCCAATTAAACCCGTGTGAGAGCACGCAGGAGCCCATTTCTCCTCGTGCGCGCTCTGTTTAAAAGTTCCTCTTTGCATCGCTCATACAAGCTTACTTTCCAAAAGAAGATTAGCATTTTTTCCACTTCCACCATGAAGTGAAAATGGGGATGAGGACGTAGGACGGCCTTATGTAAACATTTCACCAGAATGATTGACAATTTGGAGGACCACTTATTTTGATGATCCATCCAGAAAAATAACATCCTTCACTATACCTTTAACAGCAACTATGCAAATAAACAAACACACCTAGAAAAAGTAGACTATATTATATTATTTTCCATGTAAATCCCAGATTGTACATTCTTCTTTGCATTTTTCTAAAAAATGCCTTAAACCAGTCCTACCAGTCTTGATGCTGGATCAGATCCTGTCATTTGAAAAAGGATAGCCTCACTGCATGCAGTTAGCCAAGCCTATTAGCTAAACCAGGTCCTGGAAAAAAGACAGAGTGAACCGTCTTCATTGGTGTTTGGACTCGACCTGTCAAGCAGCCACACTTTAACTATGACAACAGTTCCTGTCAACTTGGGGCGCACTTGGGACGCAGGAGCTTGCTTATCCTTTTGCATTGCCGAGGAGCTACTGTGCATGTACAACTTTTAACGAGAGTCTATTGCTGAGTTTGAATTCAGGGGCTGCATCCTCTGAAGGGCAGGTTCAT
>NW_015151206.1:112483-124044 GCF_000732505.1 Cyprinodon variegatus
GTCCACGGTGAATCTGTGGCCTCTGTGGATTTCTTTCTTTCTGTGTGTTATCAAAGCTGGGCCACAACAATTACGAATGTGTTAAAAACTGCATCGTCGATCATATTTTAATGAATTTTCTCATCAATATGCGAGAACCTGAAGCAGTGCGCGTTCCCGCGACAGGGGGCGCGGTTTTCTGCATGGCTGCGTGTCTCAGCATAACACCTGCTGTGTGCGCATGCACAGTGGTAGTTCTGCAGAGATTCTCTGTTCCTGGTTTCAGTTGACAGCTGTTTTATAGGTAGATCAACTCCAGCAGGACACCGAGCGGTAAAGTCACAGCTTTGTTAGAATCGGTCCTTTGTATGTGGAGTTTAAGAGGCATTCAGGTGAATTTTCAGTGTTTGTTCTGGACATTCATTATAGTCACGGTTAAAAATGACTAAAGTCTCTGATGGCTGCTTACTGACTGTTTATATCCGCTTCTGTCCAGCTTTAGATACAAAGTGATTCATGTTATAATTTAGACCTACTGTACAAACCTGGATCTTATTGCTGTTAAGGAGTTGTTGTTGTTTTTAGGTCCTAATAAAGTTGTATTGCTTTAGGAAAGTCATTTATATAATCCAAATATGGTGGATTCATATTATAATGCATAGGCACTGATTACTTTTTTGATTTTATTTAATGTATTGTTGTAAAGCCATTATTCTGTTTCCTAGGTCATCTATTTTCTTTTTAAGACACACCTTAAAAGGCAACTACGGAAGAGGATTAGGGCCACTGGAAAAAAAAAAAAAAAAAGTAAACTGATTTTTAAGTTTTATTTCAGTTTAACATGGGAAAAAAAGTCAGAATTCTGACATTAAAGTCAGAATTCTGACATTTTCCCCATACTATACTGAAATAAAAAAAAAAAAAACAGTTAACTTTTTTTTTTTTTTTCCAGTGGCCCTAATCCTCTTCCGTAGGCAACAGCAGGCGTGATCAATAGAAAGAATGCAGAGGAGCAGCTGCTGAACTAAATGCTGTCTAAGGTTCAGGGAGCTTTCCAGGAGTGGTTCTTTTCTTATCACCTTTGTCCCCATGAAGCAACCTAAAGTTCTTAGCTTTTTAGCACTTTTTATCCAGAAATCTAATTGTATTTTCTGGGATTTTTGTGAGCCAAAAAATTATGCAGGACTTTCAGATATTTTTTTTTTAAATATTACATTTTTGTATTTTTCACGCCTTTGATCAGTTAAACATTTAATTTATTCTTAGTAAGCAATCTTGGATACGTGTCTTTATATATATATTCCTTTCATTGTGTGAATCCAAATGCTTTCACTTCCCTTTCTCTCTGCTGCTCTAATGGATCTAGTTCTTCATTTAGGGACAATAAAACCCAAATACTTTGTAAGGACATTTCTAGTTGCAAGTCTCCACTGGTATATCAATGATCAGCTTTGGACAAAATAATATGGAAACATTTCAAATTAAGTTAATGAAGAAGGAGTGTCTAAAACCAACTTTAGAAGCATTTAATCAGAGGGAAAAGGCTCTCTGGTGAAACTATCTGTCTATTAAGCAAATAATAGATTTTTTTCCCCCATGTCATAGAAAGGGTTCCTCTATTGACCACCGGCTACAGGAGATTAAGTAATCACAGGAGTATTTAACAGAATTTCTAGAAGAACCTGTATAGCAGGGTTGACTGATTAAAAATCAGTAGAGTCCAAAAAAAAAGAAAACAACCAGTAAAGGTCTGGAGATATTTTTAATTAAAATCCATTACTTTGAACAGCATTTAACACTGAAATAAAATGAGGTGTTTATGCATCCATGCTATACTTTGATTTTTTTTTATAAAAAACAAAAGGGAAAAAAACATTTTTCCATTTTTAAATCTAAACTGCTTTTTTAAACAATCCTTCACAAGTCGGCATGTAAATGATTTCCTGACTTTTATATCTTTTATAAAACACCTGAACTGACCTTTTGTTTTAATCTTTCCTTCCTTTTTTTCTGGCTTAATGAGAGCAGTGGGCTTTATGCTGCCCTGCAAGGATATAAACCTGGGTTTAAATGGAGACAAATTCATTCTAAAGCACATATCAAGGTGCTCATTTGGAGCCTGGATCCATATTTATTTTTTAGTATATTCATGATGGAGAATCCTGCTATCACCGCAGTTCTTTCAGCAGTCCACACTTTCTCTGCTCTCTTTTTCTCATCATCTTCTCCTTCTTTCCCATCACCCGGCTTGCCACAGGTTTGCCTGCTGTGTCTGAAAGTAGCAGCAGCAGCAACCCAGACTGACAGCAGCTCATTGCCTGATTAGTATCACGTGTAGCCTGGTGCTGGACGCTCCACAGGGCTTTACCGTACAAGCAGGAGAAGTGGTGCAAGTGAAATTAGATACTGTTGTCAGACAACATGCTGTAATTTATAAATGTTTTAGATCAGGTTGGGTCCAGATTAGCCTGCAGGTGGGTCTGTATCTGCACCGCGGTCCGCTAATCTGTGACCTCTGCTATATAGAAATGAACCTGGCTGGTTCAGAGATTTTCCCATGTATTCTCTCCAAGGCAGTTTTACTTTTTGACCATGCAGTGGTGGTTTCGTTTTTTTCTTATTTTCTTCATGAAGCCACTAAACAAAAAAAAAAGAACAAAAAAACAGGGCGACCATTAATTGTTTTAAACAATGAGCCAAAGAGCCACTTGCACCCCTCTGTGCAGCCCCCCCTACATTGGTTGTTGTTCTGAACAATTTTGCAAAAAAAAAAGTTGCAATTTTTATTTATTTATTTTTTTTTTAACTGATATTGCAGTTGGGATTTTATTTTGTGCCTCATTTTGCATTATTATATGGCAAAATGCAATTAATTGCCCAGCTCTTATTGCTTTTAGGGCAAACTTTGAAGTAGACTTTTTGTGTTCATCTTAAAACTTTCAAAAACCAGATCTGATTAAAATACAACAAATAAAAGTGAAATGTGGAGAGGCTTATGTGTCTGATCTTTTCTTATAGAATAAACATCAACCTCTTAGCTGCTTCTCCGTTAAGGTGGTCTGAATACATGTACTGTATGTTCTTCTCTCCACAGACATGAGGTCGCTGACCTTGGAAAAGATGGATGTGGCCTCAGGAGAGCAGCAACATCTGCCCACATGTGGAAGCAGTCTGACCTCCAACTACTGTCCGCCAAGTTTGGAGAATAAGATTTTAATGCAGGCCTCAGCAACAAATCCCCAACCCTGGTCCTCGCTCTTTCCTACGCAACCTTCCTCCCATTCTTCTCTTCAGCCAACCAGTCTGTCCTCCACCTCCTCCTTTCTTCTCTCCTCCTCTTGCTCAGCTGATTCCCCCCTCCTCAGCACCCACAACAAACTCCTAACAACTAGTTCTAGCCTTACTCCTTCCTTGACCTCCACTGTTCCCTCAAACCCTTTGGTCTTCTCAACACTGACCGGGAACCTTCAGGTCTCTGGTTCTTATTCATTCCTGAAGAGCAATCTGAGTGGAGAAAAGAAGATTGATGAAGAAGCAGAGGATGAGGATGATGAGGAAATCTCAGAGGATATGCAATCCTCTTTTGAGGAAACAAGCGTGGTACAAACACCTGTCTTTCTTATTTGCTTTTCAAATCAAATGTTTACATACGTTTAGACAAACAAGCTTAGATGAAATCTTTTGAGTTTTATGTCAAACTCGACACCAAAGAGGATTTATATTTGCTAAATGCCAGAATAATGAGGAAAAAAGTTATTAAAATCAGACGTTTACATACATTTTCCTTTAGTTCTCTGTATAATTACCTTTAGGGCTGTCAAATGTTTTGAGTTTACAGAGCATCAGAGCTGCTACATCAGAGGTCGGCTCTTAGGCCCCTCCCCCATAAACACCTCTTGCTTTAAGTCCATGCATTTTCTAATAGACTGAGATCAGGCATTTCTGATGACAACCCAAAATTACTGGCTTTGTTCTCCTGAAGTCCGTTTAGAAAGATTTATTGGTGCTCAAGATTTAACTTTCTGTCAGATATCTTGAAATATTTCCTGAATATTACCAACTAAAGCTCTTTTTTTTAAAGATGTCATACAGCCTGGGGAAAGAAATGAGTCCTTCCTGCATAAAACAACCCCGGGTCATGATGCTAACTCCGCCGTTCTTTAGATTCAGTTGTTATAAAAATTCTTCTTACACCTTCTAAAACCACAGGACATGTGTGGAGAAATGAAGGTCTTTGAACCTGCCTGCTAACTGTAGTCTGGGTTTATATTTTATGTGGACTAATGGCTTCTTGCTCTCTGAGTGGGTTTTTCTGCCTTTTACCGGAACGTGACGCGTTTCACTGTGAATTAAAGTAGTTTTAGCTCCATCTTTGACCAGAAGGGTGGGACAACTTCACCTTCGGGACTCTCTTTCTGTGATCAAACTTCAAATGTGGTAAATTAACTAATGCTGAAACATCTAATCGGATTAATTGATTATTAAAATAATTCTCAACTAATTTAGTAATCAATTAATTGTTAACTGGAGTATAGCGACTCTAAAACATGCCTTTAGCTGACAGAGCGACCCACTTAGGGCAGCAATTCTACTGTAATTTAAATATATATATATACATTTTTGCATTTAAGATGTAGAAAAACTTTTCTCCTGTAAATATGCTCTATCCAGAACTCCTCAAGTGGAAATATTTTAGTTTCACTTGGTTTAAAACCTTCTTTAAGGAACCTTTTGCTATTTGATTATAAATCAATTAATTATTAAAAAAATCAACAGATTAATCAATTAGCAAAATAACCGTTAGTAGCAGCCCTAGCATTAATAATTCACCCATTAGTCTGAAGTTGACATCATTTGGGCTCTCTCAAATTATTTAAAGGCCAAGTTATCTGAGCAAATGTAAACGTCTGACTTTAAAGAAACAAATTAATAAAAATTCCCCTTTTATTCTGTTATCTAACAATTGGAATCTATCTCAGTAATCCTGACTAAAAAGTGTTTGTTTAGTTTAAACTGCAGAATAAGCTCTAAAAAAATAATAGTTAAGCATCTCCATGACAGCCGTTCTTAATTCATCTGCTGGTGCATTTTGTGACTGACTGCTGCAGCTGGATGAAGACCAGATGTCTGAAGAGGACGGCGGTGGAGGAGACGCTGAGACCGCCGCAGAGTTACCGGTCATCGACATGGAGTGGAGGGACCATGAGGGCGATGACGCTGGGATGATCAAGCAGGAGGAATTTGCAGAGCTAGATGGAGGAACCCAAAGTGCTTTGGAAGACTTGAAAGATAAAAAGGTTTTACTTCTTAATCTGCATTCTGTAAGAACATAAATGATGTCAGATTTTTACTCCTGGATGCTGATTGTTGTCCTTTCTGTCCCTCAGTACCTTCTGTTGAACGCAGTCTGCTGCTCTCTGGTTAATAAGAGCAAAGCTCCTGGCCAGCAGGACTGGGACTCAGAGAACAGTGTTTGGACCAGAATCACTGATCTGGCCAAGGACATCTCTGTTGGTGACCCACAGTTTCTTCTTAAGGTGCGTTTGCTGGTGTAACGTCTGTTTAATGGACTTTCTGTGCACATTCTGTTCAGTTTTGGTTCATCTTTTCTAATAGACACTAAACCCATGATTGCTTTGTCTGTCATGAAAATAAATCAAAAAAAGATCGAGGAGAAAAACGTCCTTGTGCGTTATCTCTTATGCTGCTTCAGTTCTAATTGGTAATCTATACATTTATCTGTCTATAAATTACCTGAATGTTCAGGTAAGGCCCTGAATGTTCTGTAATAAATACAATTCAAACTTTGCAAATGTTTACAAACATGTAGAAGGAATCATTTTAGCCATAAAAAATAAACGGAAAAGGCAATGGGAGCAAGATTATTTTAAAAACAAAGTGTTTTACAAATCTGTTTTTTTTTTTCTTTTTATTTTGAAGAAGGAAAATTTACTACAAACACTATGAAAAGCAATGTTTGCTTCCTAACATTTTTTATTTAATCTTTTTTTTTTTTTTTTGCTTTTTTTTAATGGTTATCCTCATTTTTAAGGTCTAAAAGATTATCCAAAAATCAACCAACTGGATTCTGTGTTTAAAAAGGAAAGAATTGAATACGATTATTTTATTTTATTCTTCCACAGTCATGGCTAGTGATGGGTTAATCAGGCATCTTGAAGCATTTTGACTCATTGAAAAAACTGAATTGATGCTGCATTGATACTGTCTCACAGAATACTGACACCTGCTGGACATTTAAAGACACTACAAGCAGCTTATTGGACAGACTAAACTGAATTAATATGATGACCTAATATAATGATATAATTTAAGTTATTTTAGGTTATATTGTATTATTTCATATCTGTTTAAATTGAAAATATCTTTGATATTTTTAGATGTAGCCTATAAATAATGTCATAAGGTGAACATTTAGGGGAAAATGTAAATCAGAATGCTTATATACTAGGATTTTAAATCAAACAAACAAACGAGTCCATTTTTAAACTGTGAGGAGTAGAAAGTAGAGATCTGTGCATAAAAATGTGAGTAGGAGTAAAAAGTATCTAAAAAAAAAAAAAAAAAGCCATTTGTGTCATTCAAAAACGGAGTTCTTGTAAAATAAAGTATCTAAAAAAAAAAAAAAAAAGCCAAACAGCCTATCTATTCAGACACCTTTTTGGAAAAACATACTTTTTGGGGTTTTTCTATTAGCAATAAATTGAGTACAATTACCTTTATTTTATGTTCATAAACACAGATTATTTAATAAAAACAAATAACTGGATTAACAACAAAAAGTGTCATGAGGTTTATAATACATTTAATCACATATAACATCTGTTTTCTCCTTGTTGTCTGTCCAGGTTGCAGTTTACAGCCGACAGGAGTTAAACATCCGAATCACTACAAACTTCCTATTGGCTCTGGCTGCCAGTCTGAACTCCACCAAGCCTCATGTTCGCAGATATTTCTGTGCTGCAGTGCAGCTCCCCTCTGACTGGCTGGAAGTGGTCAGAATCTACACTACGGTAAGCCTGAGTCATCATCAACTTCTCCATATTTTTATTTTCCTTTAAAGTAACTGATTATCCTCCTTCAGTGCTTCAGCCCCAGCCTGCCGACGTGTCTGAAGAAGGCCATGGTCGACAAGTTTAAGCAGTTCAATGAGTACCAGCTGGCCAAATACAACACACGCAAACACCGCTGTAAACACAACCGGCAGAAACCAAAACGAAAGGTAAAAAAAAAGGCTTTAATGGAGCAAACTATGATGGTATTTTAAAGGTTTAGTGTCTGATGCTGGTTGAAATGCTGATGGAAACATAACAATCTCTTGTTTCTGTGAATTAGCGCTGGGCTTTCCTAAAGGTAACCTTATTTCTAATTTTGCAGAAACCAACTTCTGCAGATTTTAAACAATGGGCTAAATTCCTCAATTCTGAACCAGAAGTTCTGAAGAAATATGTAAGTTTTTACTTCTGTTTGTTTACAACAGTTGATGTTTTTCTCCTTCAGCAACGATTTAACAAAGCTTTTACTTTGAAATTAAATGACGCAGGCTGATTTTCTTGCAAAAGTACATCAGATATTTAAATCCTTGAGAGAAAATATCTCCAATGTTTTATGGTAACTACTGCAGCTGTTTAAAGACTGAAGGCCAGAAAACACAGTTTTTGTCCGTTCTGACAGGAAATCTATTGGGACCAGATTGTGGCGTTCATTGAAAAGTCAATGGCGATGATCACACCTGGCACGATTTTACTGAAATAGACCCCATGTCTGCAGCAATTCAGCTGCAATTTCAATGGGTCTGACAGGAAGAGAGACGCTGTTACAAAGTAAAATACATCTGCTTTTGGAGGAAAATAAAAGATATAATCTGTTAATCGCACAGGGAGAGAGAGTTATGCATTGCATACATAGCAAGTGGGACAGATTTTGGCAAAAACAATGAATGATACATTAAAAAAGAAAACTTTACCCATTATACGAGTTCAGGAGAACAGACAACTGGTAAAGTAGTGTTCCTCTTTGAGCCTCACAAAAACGATGGACTGAAAGAGCAGTTTATCAACAAAAAAAATATAACGTCAGGCGAAAAAAAGTGGATATAGTAAAATGATCCTCTTTAGTCTCACAAGAAACAAAATAACAAGGGGCAGACAGAGCAGGTAAACGTGGTTTATCTCTCTTACCTCTTTATGGAAAAAAAAAAAAAGAAAAACTCAGATAAACTTCGCAGATCTCTCTGAGAATCACCTCTCTGCCTCAGTCAGCATATAAACCCTCCCACTGCATTTATTGCTGTTTTTCTTTTCTTTAGACGTAGATCTCATTATCTATCTATTCTGGTTTGAGATGCTGCACAGACTCGTTGAATGGGGCTTAGTTTTATATTTTTATATAACTTTTCACACTCTGTTCAATTCAAATGTGGGAAATTGTTTTAATTTTGCGTAGCACAGAGACAGAAGTGGAAAACATCAGCACAGATCTGCCCACCCTGCCTAGTCGGGGCCTCTCTATATGCAGTCAGTGTGACATGGAATAAAATCGTATAGGAGATTTTAAGTCGTGTTCAGGCCCTAACAGCTGTTTATCTGTGCTCAGCTCCAGGTGGAGGATGGCAGAGTGGTGGTGGATAAAAAACAGGGCGAGTTCAGCCTGAAGAAGCTGATCAAGAAGCTTCACATTAAGGAGCCTGCTGACCTTGTTATGGCCATTCTTGGAAAAAAGTAAGACACATACATCGGGATGTTTTTTAAACCCAGAGGGTGCAAAGATTTAGCACAGCTCAGCTATTGAAATTTAGCTATGGTTGGATTTTTTTATACTTTAAGTGGGATATGAATGAAAAAAATGTTAGGAAAAGATTTTAAGTTATGTGAGAAATGATTGTTTATTATTATTGGTTTAAAAAAATGCAATAACTATAATTCATATCCCACTTAAACCCTACGGTTCAGTCGTACAGTGTGAGCAGTTGCTGCGTGCAACGACTGAAAAAATCGAACAGTGTACGCCCGGCTTAAACAAGCCCAAACTCAAAACTAATCTTTTTATGAATACAAGCAAATGTCTTAAGTAAGGATTTTATTTTATTTTGTCCCCCTTTTAAACATCAAGTTGCTGAAATGGTGATTTAATTTGTAGCAAACACTCTAACCAGGGTGTTGGACTTTGTGCAGGTATCCCAGTGATGCGAAGGCGTTCATCCACAGCGGGATAAAGGGTGTGTGGGACCCAGACAGAGCCGGACAGCGGATGAAGCTCAAAGAGCCTCAGACGTGGGAACGACTGCTCAGTATGGAGGGCAACAAGGCCGCCACCTGGCAGAAGCTCATAGGTCAGAAATCAACGACGAGGGGTAGCAACCATGAGCATGGGGGGGAAAGTTATGTTTTACCTTTAATATTTCTCTGTGTGGTGAAGGATAACTTTGTTTCTGTTTAGACAGCAGATCTCTTCCCTTCATGGCCATGTTGAGGAACCTAAGGAACATGATCACTAAGGGAATCAGTGAGGCTCATCACAAAAAGATCCTCAGCAGGCTGACCAATAAGGTTCAACGTGCTCTAATGTCATGTTCCTCCTGCAAATCAAAACTGTTCTTTAGTTTCTGCTATGTTCTCTAACGTCTGTTCTTTTAACGTCCTTCCAGAATGCAATCATTCAGAGCCGACAGTTTCCTTTCAGATTCCTCGCAGCTTACAAAGTTATCATGGAGCTTCGCGCTTTAGGTAAGAGGCATCCACAATATCAAAGTCTTAAAGGTACAGTTGGTAATAATTACAGGGATTTACTGACAGAAATCATATATATAATCTATAATATGTTTGCTATTTACTGTCACCTTTGAAGTGAAAATCTCTGAGCTTTGCAGCTCAACAGAGCTGCTCGGAGGCAGCCTCTTCTTTTAGCCTTCTTGGCCTATTTATTCTCAGGCTTCACAGCAGAGCATTTGCTCAATATACCTAACGGGAGGTAGAGTGAAGGAAACAGAAACGTCTGTCTCACAGCGACACTGTGGTGAAAATCAGACACTGCACACAAACTGATTATTTTAATAGTCTCAATCTGTGCCTTAGAAATAGCTTTTTATAATCACATAGGAGTGGGTTTTGCATTTGTGGAGGCAGACATCTCTTGCGCTATGGCAGCACAGAGCTAATAAACTAGTGACTATAGAGATCTCTGTTACATTTTGAATTAAAAAAGCTTCCTGGATGGGAATCGAAATGTCTTCAAACTTGGAAACTGTCGGGTTCATAAAATGTAGGTTTTTGCAAAAGAAGAACTGAAATACACAATTATGGATCCAATTTCTGCAGAAAGGCGAAACAGTTGAACCCCAGACTCAAACACACTGTCTCCCACTGGACCTCCTCTGCAGAGTGTTTATTAACAGAACATGACGCATGGTTACAAACAGATTATTGTTCTGACAGAACAATTGATCAGTTCATGAAGACAGAATGCTCCATCAGAATGACAAGGCAGGATGGTCTCCTGACTGGATCATGACACAGGAGTGGAGCATCCCCTCGCACAAATGTTTCATAAACACACATTTATTTTATAATCATCATTGAAAAACCTAACAGAAACAAAGTCCTTTGGATTGACTTTTAACTCTTTTGGAGGATCTCCGTTACGCTCAGCACAGTGCTCCTAGCATCATCCTCTGTGTATTTTTCTTCTTCAAATGGTAGAGGTGGGCAGATCGATCCTAGGATCGAAACTATCAATACCAACTTTGCTATTGAACAATATGTAGCTTTGCTGCTCCCCCCTCCCCTCTCGTCACCGGCTCAGCACGCAGGCTCAGCATGGCCCCGCCCATTCAGCTCTCTCTCCACTCAGCACATTCAACTGCACTGCTGCTCTGCAGAGGAGCATAAAAACATGAAGAGGGAAAGAAGCGGCGTTCGACTATATTTGAATAATGTAAATGTAACAATGGCAAGCTGTATGGTTTGTGAAAGCCGATTAAATGCAGTGGAAACACAACAAGTTTATATAAGCACATGAAAAACCAACACGAGCAAGAAAACGTCGAGGTACAGAAAGAGAGAGAGGAGACGAAACTTCACTTATTGCCTCAATAAATATATAAATACATAAAACTTAAATGTTAAAAAAGTATCAGTATCGTATCGATATCAGGGATACTGACCCTGAATTTAGTTTGTATCGTATCGATTAAAAATTCCCGGTATCGCCCAACTCTTTCAAGTGGATAAAAATTCTTTACACTTTTGACCTAAAATGCTGTCAGGTTCCTTTAAGACAGTTTCATTGAAGTATTTTAGCATCTTAATTCAAACCCCATCATCCAAGTCAGTAGAACAAAGGCTTTACTCAAAACAACAGAGAGGGTTTTAGATACACATGCTGGACCAGGGATGACTAACTCCTGTTAGCGGGTTTTCCATAAGGGCAGCCAGCACATAGCATCGATACATACCAAGTGCTGTATATATCGACCTGGAAAATCATTTCACATATCTTTAAATCAAGCTAATATTTGGGTCAAATGCTGCATCATTTGAAGCCTTTTTAGTCGAAGTTCTCGTTAA
>NW_015151206.1:124510-147130 GCF_000732505.1 Cyprinodon variegatus
CATCCATCCATCCATCCATCCATCCATCCATCCATCCATCCATCCATCCATCCATCCATCCATCCATCCATCCATCCATCCATTTTCCGTCAGGCTTATCGTAAGCGCAGTTGCGAGGGGTTCTGGTGCCCATCTCCAGCTGTCTGTGGGCGAGAGGCGGGTTACACCTTGGACAGGTCGCCAGTCCATCACAAGCAGCACTGAGACAAGCAGAATAAATAACCATTCACACACACACTCACAGCAAAGGAGATTTTAGGAGCCAATTAACCTAACAGTCATGTTTTTGGACTGTGAAAGCCGGAGTACCCGGAGAGAACCCACGCGTGCACAGGGAGAACATGCAAACTCCATGTAGAAAGACCCAGAGTCAAACCGTGAACCTTCTTGCTGCAAGGAAGCAGAATTACGCACTTTTCCATTTAGCAGCCCATTAAAAGGCACCATAGCTTTACATTTTTTAAAAGGTATGTAGGAGCAAGAGGAGCTCTAATTATGCAGGATGCTGGCTCTAAATGTCTCAATATAACAGACCATTAACAGCGTCACCTAAAAGGACACAAATTGTATTAATTTTATAGTTAATAAGGGAGACAGTGACAATAAACGTCCACTAAAGAAGACTTAATATTTGGGATATATTTAAAGTAGTTTAAATGCATGCACCAGCTTATTGATAGGTTTTATTTTTTATCCCTCTTATAAATGTTAATTTTTCAGCTCAGTTGCACAGAAAATATGCATCATTAAAGGTGGAAAGGATACTGTAGCTTTAAAAAGTATCAGTCTCTGAGTTTCTGGTGCTGGATGAGGATTTTTTTATTTTGTTATCTCATTTTTTTTAGCCTCTGCGTCTGAGAAAGCGATCCCATCAACCAAAGAAATCCTGGTGAGCATCCTGAAGAAGATTCCCAAAAGCAGGCGCAGCAAGAGCCATGACTGGCAGACGTGTAAGAAGAGGGGACTGAAACTGACACTTGGTGTGCCGTTTATCTACCGGCTGTATAAAAACAAGAAGGCCCAGCTTCTAAAGGCCAGGTAAAAACAAAGAACTCTGCAGAAGTTATTTGATTGTGTTCCCAAATTTGATCTTATAGGAAGCTATGCTTTTTATGCAGAATTGAAAAAATCTTACACTTGCATATTATAGTCTCATTAAAGCAGGTCTAGTTAAAATAAACGGACCTTTTGATCTGTGCTTTAAGTCAGAGGCTGTACAGCGTCGACCTGTTGGACCGCTACCGTAAAGCCCTGGAGACGGCCGTTCAGATCTCCTGCTCCTACAACGTGCCCCTGCTGCCTGGCAAAACCATCATTTTAGTCATGGCTGACACTTGCAGTGACGAGTCCTGGAGCAAGAAGCAGGACTTTTGCCTCCCTCATGACCCCGATGAACAGGAAGACGAGGAGGACCAGGAAGAAAAGGGCACCAGAAAGCACGGGGGAAACGAGGAAGCGCACAACCCCCTCACTCCGACTGTGAGTGCTGTTGGTTTGGTTTTAACATTATGGAGGTACATGTAGGGCGGGGGAAAGCTATCATTAAGCTGGGTTGTGTCTTTGTTCATGAACTATTGTAGATGGATGAGGTTTTGGCTTTACTCGCCTTGATGATCAAGAGCAGGTCTGAAGATTGCCGGCTCTGCTTAAGTCATTACAGCTGCGGTAAGGAAGTTGAGCTGAGTTCAGACGTTCTTTTGGAAAACGTCAGAAGCCTGGTCAAAGAATTGAAGGTAAGGATTTATATTAAAGGGATGATAGAATGATTCCATAGGGTATCTGGTGCTGGTCCTTAAGGTCTCTGAATGGGTCTGTAACACTGGTTGGGCTGAAAAAAGGCATATTTGCTGTTCTATGAGTCCTAACGCAAGCCTGGTTAAAAGCCCTAAAATGAAATGACAAGTTTTCTTCCGTTTATGGTATGCTCATAAATATTTAGATGAGCTGTGCGCTGATTGGTTGGTTTACAACGAGCGAAGATGCTGAGCAAAGACGCATCATAGCAACAAGCAATCACTCACTGAAATATCAAACTGTTGATATGGTAGGGTGACCAGACGTCTTTTTTTTCCTGGACATGTCCTACTTTTCATACTTAAAAAAATTAAAAAATTACAATTTTAATCTCATAATGTTACGACTTTATTCTCGAAATGGAAGAAAAAAAAATCTCTAGCCCTGCCCTAATACTGCTTCCTAAATTACAATCTAACAGAAAAAAATAGATTTTTCTGAGTTTTTCATGGTCCAGATTTCAAATTGTTAAGACGGTAACTAACTGACTAGAGAGAAGTAAAGATAAAAAAGGACAAAAAAGCAAAAGATGGGAACAAGGACATTTAACACCTAATAGGAATGAATATAGAAGACCTTTATTTAAAGGTAAAGCATAAAAAAACCAGTATAAGAACCACAAAGAATATTGGCCTTAATTTAATAAATTTGTATAAAATGTATCTCTCATTAGTCCACCTCCCTAATCAAGTCATTTATTTAGTGAGAATCCTAAACCAACCTGGAAAAAAAATACCTAAATCTCCAGATTTGTCTGTAAAGTTGGGATAGATTACTTCACTGTTCAACATTTTATCCTTTAACTGAGTAATTATTGGTAAACTGAATCAGATTGATTTCCATTAA
Organism: Cyprinodon variegatus; assembly: GCF_000732505.1. Classification (NCBI taxonomy): domain Eukaryota; kingdom Metazoa; phylum Chordata; class Actinopteri; order Cyprinodontiformes; family Cyprinodontidae; genus Cyprinodon; species Cyprinodon variegatus. The sequence goes on from NW_015151206.1 coordinate 127,151, forward strand.
ATATAGTTTTCTCTCACTACAAATGTAAAAAAAGAAAAAAAAAACAGTTTGGACATGAGTTTAAAGTAAGAGCTGAGACTCTCTTGGCTTTATTTTCTCTACCAATTGGGTTATGAGCTCCTGTAAATAAATTCTTGCTTAATGAGATAGAAAATAGAAAAAATAGAAATTTAACTTAATTGGAGAAATTAACCCTCTGCATTTAACCCATCCCATTGGGAAGCAGTGGGCTGCCACTGTGGGGTCTTGCTCAGGGACCCAGAGTACCGGCTGTGGGTACTAGCAACCTTCTCAGAGCACCAGCTCACTGCTCTAACCCACTGGGCCAACACTCCCTTTCCTCCAACGTCCTGAATTGAAGTTGCAGGAAAACCTGCAAACATCACTTAAGTGGGATCTCGGTTGTTTTGGTTTAGCAGAAAAACACTCCGTCATCCTCATTGATAGTTTGGAGGCACCTTAGGGGGTGAAAATGTAACATGAAATCTTTTGCAGGACTTCGGCAACAATAATGAAGAACAGGATACCAGTTTCTACTACAGGCTGTTTTCAAAGAAAAACAAGGTAAGTTTTTCCTACTTACACTATGAGTTAATGCTGTGTGTTTCTTAAAGGCAAGGCTAGTTTATTTCTATGGTACCTTTTAGGGATGCACGATATTGGGATTTTGGCCGATATNTGATTATATCGTGCATCCCTAGTACCTTTCATACACAAGTTAATACAAAGTGCCTAAAAGAATATTGATACTTACAAAGAAATAACAGTTATTTTGATTGGCAACGGAAGTCCATACTTTGGAATGAGATCCGTGGCTGAATTTGAAATGCTTGGTAACCGAAACCGCAATCCTCCCACTCTGTTCAGGGATGGAATTTTTTATTTTTTGTGGTTACCATCACTCTAAAATGAGGTTTTAAAAATGTTGGAAATAGCTGTGGTTTCTACCTCTACATGCCGTGTGGTGTTGTAAGCTGTACACACCAGGAGTTGGCCAGAGAATAAAATACAAGCAGAAAAGTTCCCTAAAGTATGACAGCTGCAGACGCATTGTTTTGGTGCAGAACGTGCATAAGTGCATCAAGCACAACTGAGCCTTTCTGCACTCTTGAATAAAGAATTTATTATATATTTGGAAATGCTTGTGATTATAGTGGGCACATAAAGGTGCTATTTTAAAGAAAAGACAAGCAAGCAGGTAAATCAGCACAGTTTCCATAAAAACAAACATTCTGAAGTTTATTTAAGCTCAAAATTGGAAGGAAAAAAGAAAATCAAAAGTCTTAATATGAAGCTGCGATTCAATTAAATTTAATTCAGTTTATTTATATAGCGCCGATTCACAACACATGTCATCTCAAGGCACTTTACAATTCATCCAGACAGTCACACTTAAAAACTTGAAAACTTTTAAAAAGTTTTAACAGTTTCAAGAGGCCCTTATAAACCTTTTCGGTTTGATTTTTATAGTTTTAAAATAATATGATTTCTCCTTACAAGCTTATTTCTTCAGTGTTTTTGCTGAAATGCTTGGTCTAAATTATAACAAACCCTTTTCTGTTCCTCCTGTTAAAGACAGCCTCTCTGTGTTTACACGTTGAAGGTTTCTCTCTCCAATTCTTTTTGCTGAAAAGAGATCACTCGGGACAAACTCTTTAAATAACACTTAACAATGTACATGTTTTAAATAACCATGAGACAGGACAACAGATTTTGATAGAAATTGTAACCTTACTCGGATCAGAAAAGTTGCTTAGAGTTACAGAAGGCAGCTGCTCATCTCTGGGCTCACCTCTCAGGAAGTGGCTCCGAGTAACAGTTTTATACATCTCCAGTCTGCCACATTATCACATTTTACATCAAAGATGTTAGCAGATGAAGAGACATCCATGGCTCCAGCCTTATCAAAATATTACACTTTGTTCATAGCTGAAGGACACCACTCTCATCCCATTCCCAAATATTTGTCACGTACAGAATAAAGATTATAACTGTATATTCAGAAAGAGGAATTTACTTAATTAGATAAACGATTGTGGAAAACATCAGTTTGAAATTATGGTGTAATAAACTCACTCATCATCAATGATAATTATCCCAACTCTCCCCACCAACTTGCTTGCAAAATGATTGTTAAACATTATATATACAGATAGAAAAATATAACATTGTGGTTTGAAGTGGGCATTACAGCTCCTGCTGTGCAGCAAGTCATTTTCTAGAGATCCAGTTCAAACATTTCAGCTGCAAGGTGGGATCATTTAGATTGACACTTTAGATCCAATTGTTGTGTGTGACGTCATTACCACAGATATGATCCATCTGAAGACCGTCTGAGCTAAATGTTTATTCTCCTCAGGTGGATAACATCATCACGTTCAGACAGTCTTGGCTGGAAAAGGACTTGGAATGTGCTATCAAGAACTACAGAAAGGAAAACAAAAAAACCCTTTATTTTGATTTCGTATTAGTGGATGGGTAAAAAAAAGAAAACGCTCTGCATTGGTTCATAGTCATAAGACTTTCTAGGTTTAATTAAACCTGAACTTTTCTGTTCAGGTCATCTGGAGAATCGGAGAAGCCTCGAGACAGGAATGCTGTGGAGCTGAGAGGCTTCAGTGAGCAAATCCTGAGGTAAGATGGATCAAACAGGAGATCTGAAAGCAAACTTCCCAAACCACACGTAAAAACATGTTGAACCCAACCCAATGGCATTCTGTATTTAATAAATTAACGAAATAATGTTTGGAAGAAGGTGAGAAAACTTGATTTGACCATTTTCAGTTTTTCTGCAGATATATGATTCTGAATCAGAATCCAAATAAACAATTCTGCGGATTCTTCCGGGCTTTACAAATAAATATGGCCAACTTATAAACATTATAATTAAGCAATAATTTCACCTTATCATAGTAATCCAAAACAAATCAGGCATTTGTCTAAGCATATCATCCATCAATACAAGTTAAAAACCATCATACGTTGGGCTACAGAAAACAAAAAAACTCCATTCTCTTCTTCTGGGATTTGGTTAAATCTTCCAGTTTCTAAAGTCAAAGAAGGATTTCTGTTCTTTTTTGAGTAAAGATCTTTGGTTCCTGGTAAAATTCCTCTAAAAATCAGTTTAGTATCGTCTTTAATTTACCACACCATACATTTGCTAAATGTTATAACTTCATCTGAATTTAAAATCTTTTTGCTGATCTATGCTAACCCACTGTGGGGTTTTAACCAACGGGATCCATCTGTTTGAATTGTTCAGATTTATAACAGAGCGAGGATCTTCTCGGCTGTTGGATCATGTCGAGAATTTGGACAAATTGTACAACATCCCACCACCAGATGGAGCCAAAGAGAAGCAGATCTCCAACAACACCATGTCATTGCCAGCCATCCCGAAGCTGAGGTAAAAGACTGGAAGGATTTAGTGCTAAAAGGTTTAACTTCACAATTTTCGCCCAATATTCAAACATTCCTGCTGTTCCTAGATGGAGAGGTGTTCGAGTGTTCATCTCCTCCACGTTCAGAGACATGCACGCTGAACGGGATGTCTTGGTGCGCAGCGTCTTCCCTGAGCTCCGCCGCCGCGCCGCAGCCCACTGCCTCCACCTACAGGAGGTGGAGCTCCGCTGGGGCGTGACCGAGGAGGAGTCGGAGAGGGCCACGGAGCTGTGTCTTTCTGAGGTTTGCCGCAGCCAGATGCTGGTTGGGATCCTGGGGGAGAGGTACGGCCAGGTGCCCCCCCGCCCTGTCCTACCAGACCTGCCCCAGTACAGCTGGGTAAGACTTTATAGGCCACTTAGTAAATACTTTGAAAATCCTAATTTTTAGCCAATAGTGTTATCGGAATACAGGACAAGACCTGATTACCTTTGTAACATAAAAAAAAATATGTTGATTGCAAAAATGAATGTCAATGTAATAACAAGAAACGCCAACTTGTCCGAATATATTAAGAACAATAACCAAAGTGCTTCTATAAGAAATTCATAAAAACACTCTGAGAGTGACAGACAGGTTTTCTTGGTCCAACACAACCTTAGAGGCATTAATGCTGATACTGGCACTGACATTTTTTTGTTTATAAACCTAAATATAATTGTTAACTAGGAGTATTAACTTTACTTTTTAACTTTTCAGTTAGCTGTTTACCCTTTTCTTCTTGACTTAACTTTTTAATTTCAATTTAATTGACAGTAGGAAATATATAATTCAAGGGCTCATGTATTTGGTCAAATGCCAAAATTAGATGTACAGCCATGTCATATAATGATATGAAAATGCAGCTGGATTCTGCTCCAGCTGGTCTCTCCATCACAGAGATGGAGATCCGCCAGTTCCAGGCTCTTTATCCCGACTCGGCAAACCAGCGGATGTTCTGCTACTTCAGAGATCCAGTGGTTATCAAGTAAGCAGAAAACCTAAAACTTTGAGCTGAAGTTGTTTCCCTGTTTAACAGCTCTACCTTCCTGTTTTTTGTTCAGATCAGTCCCTGTGGCTTGGAGATCACATTTTGCTTCTGAATCAAATGAGGCCGAGAAGAAACTGACTTCTTTGAAGAGACGACTTTTGGATGATGGAGTCAAAGTCACTGAAAAGTGAGTTCTCACATGTCTGCAGAACAGGGGATTAATGTTCTCTCTTCTCTGCTTACGCACCTCGTTGCATCAGTTTTATGATGAAACACAAAAGTTTGAAGGACCAAATAAATGAGGGTTTATTTTCTAAGTGTCCGTCAAACGGGTTAGGGTTAGGTCAATATATCAAGACTAAATGTGTAATTTAGTCTGGCCCCGATGAATGAGATATTGGAAGATTGTTGATTAGAACAACCCTGTTGCCTTTCAAACCAAGTCTGTGCCTATTGGCCAACGCTCTGACCAATGAGCGCAACTGACTGCTGGTGGGGAAGTGTAAACAAACAGCCTGTCGGTAAAACGGCCAATACGTCCTTCCTAAAAATGAATGAGCAAAGAGCCTCTTCCTGCTCACGTTTCAACGAAAACCCCAAGTTTAATCCTTCCAAACTGATTCCAAACCTGAGTCAAACGGGAACTGTTTAATAGTTTTTGCCATCTTCCTTGTTGTGCTTTCTCCTCGTTGTGCAGCTTTGTCGTCCCACCCACAAAACCCCGCCCGCTTTGCATCCAGACATTCAAAACACATCTCTGTATTGTGTTGGCCCGCCAGTTCTAGGGCCTGGGGCACTGATAGAGGCTAGACCACTCGCAGGCAAAAATGATTTTGGCCGCTGGCGGGTGGGGCTAGTTTACTAGGCTATTAAACAGGGACACAACCATCTGTGCAATCAGTTCATTTTCTCCGTCTTTAAAAAAATTTATTTAGTTTCTAGTGAAAAAATATTATTTAAATTTATCTTGATGGATGCAGTTTTTTTTTTTTTTTAATGTCTCATTCTCAGTCTTTAATAAAATGATCAACGTTATAAAACCATTTAATGCCTATAAACCATTTAAAGTGTAAATTGTGGGGGGTTTTTTGCTGAAATTATGTGTACAGGCTAAGTTTTAAATGAACACAGTAGGGTTGAATCGGATTAATCGATGATTGAAATAATTGTAAACTAATTTTGTTATCGATTGATTGTTAACTGGAGTAATTTCAGCTGACAGAGAAACCTACTTAGAGCAGTAATATATCAAGATTGTAAAAATATATAAACCTTGATTTATTTATGATAAAAAAATATGTTTGTCCATATGTTCTATATGCAGAACTCCTCAAGTGGAGAAGTTTGAGTTTCACCTGGTTTAATTTCGTAAAAAGTCTTCTTTAAAGAATCTTTGGCTATCTGCTTATAAATCGATTAATCGGAAAAAATAATCAATAGATTAATCGGTTTGCTAAATAATTGTTAGATGCAGCCCTAGAACACAGGAATATCCTTAGGATTTGAAGGATTCCTTACTCTTCACTCTTTCAGTTACGCATGTATAAATAAACTTTTTTATTTATGTTTTGAAGGAAGTTAATACTCATACACTTAGACAAACAAATGCCAACATGCATCTCGGGACATGCAGCGCTGGGATGAAATAAGAGCTTTCATCCCAGCACTGCGTGTCCTGACCCCGTTACATCATCAATGACCTCTCACACCCCCACCATCAAAGGCTTCACAGCATTTGATGCAGGTCCAGCAGATTCTGAAACAGCGTCTTCCACACTGCCATCAGACTCTAAATCATGTCACAGACTCTGCATCGCACTGACAACACCAAACCAAAGCACTGCATTCCAAAAAAAACAAAAAATACAAAACAATCCAGTGGACTTTATTTCCAAGTTTGAAGATGTTTCGCTTCCCACCCAGGAAGCGTTTTCAATTCAAAATGTCAGGAATAGCGTTGAGTTTGAAGTTTTATACAGTAGCCCAACAAAAGTCTTGCATTTGTTTTGAAAACATGCAAATTGAGACGGACGAAGGGGTCCACCCCTTTGGAATGGAGGTCGTTTGGCTTCTTTTGTTAGCCTACAATACCCCATACCTGTCTAAGTGTCTGAAAGGTCGGTTGTTAAAGGGAATTATTGGCCTAAAATACTGCATATTTGCACATTATATATTTAATGCTCCAAACTTCCATATCAATGTGTTTTTTGCAACAAGGTTTTTTCTCCCACAATATTTACATTTGATCACTGCTGCATTTTATGGAATGCAAATCTCATGAAAGCTGTACAAAAGGAAATTTTTTTTGTAAACAAAATGACAGTAAAAGTTGTCTAAATCCTTGTTTGTTTGGTGAATAGCTGAATTAGTACAGTAAATTTAAAGTCCTGAACTCCCCCTCTTCACTCTTTCAGTTACTCATGTATGTGGGGAGGCGTAGTGGAGGGGAAACCATACCTGAAAAAGCTGGAGGACTTTGGGAACGCTGTGCTCGAAGACCTTTGGGTGGCTGTGACAAAGCTGTTTGTGAATGTAAGTAAATGACCATAAAAAACCAGTGGGGCGACTGTTAGTCATCTTACAAATGAGGGGTTGTGGGTTCTGTTCCAGTATCCTATTGATTAAGGTCTCCTAGGTACATTATTTTTGGTCGGCATGATTGTGACTTTCCTTTTGGTGTGAAAGCACATTAACTGGTTAGTGCACCTAGAATAGCACTATGAAAATGTATTTAACTTACCATTTGCCATTTTAATTGCTAAATTTACAGAAAATTCAAAATCACCTTGTGTATTTAATGTTTTTAATTTATTTATTATTATTATTATTTTATGGTGCCTTGCAGGAGGATGAAGAGGCAGAGACGGCCTTGGAGGTGTCTGAGCAGGAGGTCCTCCAGGGGGCGCTGCAGAAGCAGTTCTTTGGAAGGGCAAAGCTACTGTCCAATGCTGTGGGGAAGGTGGAGCAGGTTCAGAACAAGGGAGGAATGCTGGTGATCGAAGGAGGACCTGGGGAGGGGAAAACTGTCTTCATGGTAAATTTATGTCTTCAGCTACTACTGAATATATATGGCATTAAAAAGATGGTGGCAACATGAAATCAGCTTAGAAAGGCATGGTAATGCGATAAGATATCAAAGAAAATGTTTTGTAATTATTTCTTGGGGCATGATAAATTTGGATTGATTGGAACTAAATTCCACGCTGTTTTTAACCTCATTATACAAAAAGATGAGAGGCATCAAAATTAATTTACTGTAAAAGAAACTGTTAGGAAGGCAAAACGGCATCAGAAGCCATAGGGCAAAAATGAAATCCCATTAAACGATTATTAAAGTAACCTGGCAAAACTATCTAGTATACATCAAAGATTAATGCTGCATGAAGATTGCTGGAGCTGCTTTTTGAGGATGTGTAGTCTCTGTTTAGCAAAAGCAAGAGCAGTGTCCATGTTCTATGGACTAAGTTAACCTGTCGCCCTCAGTATAGGTTTGGACTCCACCTGGTCTGCAATTTGCCATCAGTCCTGTTTGTGGTGTGATAATGGACAGTGTTGTCGAGCCAACCTTTGCTTTTGTTGTTTTCTCTGTGGATTATGTGGTTTTTATATCAGCATGCCATGACCGGAACAAGTGAAGATTCCTCTGGAATCCAGGTCATGGTCTCAGCCAGAAAAAGACTGGTCCATATCCAGTGGACGATTGTGGCCTCATCTGCAGCAGTGCAGATGCTGCTCCAGTCTGTTATGGAGAAAAATATGAGAAGAAAAATAAGGGTCTTGATTTACTAGTGTGCATGCTTATATGATATCACAATCACAAATCACGATCAAAGATTCAAAATGCTAGATACTGTACAAGTGGCAGAAATGAGCTTACTGTATAGGAAGGCTGAGCTAAGTGTTAATAGTTGGGGTAGGAGTGCTGTCATTCAGAGGATGCTTGAGCTGCTCTTACTCTGTATATCAGGATACCCATCCCCTTGGGGAGCAGTGGGCTGCCATTGTGCGGTGCCCGGGGAGCAGTGGGCTGCCATTGTGCGGTGCCCGGGGAGCAGTGTGGGGGTTAAGGGTCTTTTGCTCAGGGACCCAGAGTAGCAGTCTGTTGAAGTGGGGCTTGACCTCAGAACCTCAGAATTCCAAGCCCTATGCCCTAACACAGCCACTCCCTCATCTCTGCATTTAACCAATCCCCTTGTGTGGCACCCAGGGAGAAGTGGGGTTAAGTGTTTTGCTCAGGAACACAGAGTGGAGGCTGTGGTGATCGAAAAGGGTAGGCTACTTGCAACCTTCTCAGATCACAAGTGTGCTGCTCGGACCCACTAGGCCAACACTCCCCATTAAACATAATCTTCTTCTCAGGAAATATCCAAAGTAATTATAATGCCTTATCATTCCTTAGAATGGAGATCATTCCTGGGGCAACAGGTAGCAAATTGCCTCACCTGTATCAGCAGGAGAAAGCAAAGATCTTTTGCAATAAAATGACTTACACTTGTACTTGTCATCTTTACCGAGTCACGGGGCAACGGTCTCAGTGGAGACTCCCATACATCCCTCTTGCCAGACACCTCCTCTAGCTCTGTCCAGGAGACAGAGCTGCAAGAAATATGTCTGAGACACTTCAGCTGACTCTACTCACTATGTAAAAGCGGCTCTACTCCAAGTCTCGCCTGAATGATCAAGCTTCTCACCTTATCTCTAAGGGAGAGCCCACCTAAATTGAGAAAGCTAATTTCAGCCACTTCTATCAAGGATCTCATTCTATTGGTCGTGAACAATATCCTCAGGTACTTAAACACCTCGGCTTGAGACAGGGACTCTCAAGAACCATGGCCTAGTATTTAGAGGAGCTGATTGTCTTCCTGGACTCTTCACACTTTGCTGCGAATCGTCCCAGTGCATGGTATAGGTCTTGGTCAAGAGGGATCCAGCAGAACCTTGTCATCTGCAAAAAGCAGGAACGAAATTTGCTGGTCTCCAGACCAGACATGCTATGGGTCCTTGGCTGCAGTAAATACATCCTGTGCATATGGGTTATGAACAGAACTGTGATAGAGGGCAGCCTTATTCGGAGTCCAGCATGCACTGGGAACAGTTCTGACTTAATGGTGGCATTGTGAACCAAACTCATACTCTACATGTACAGTGACCGGACAGCCCCCGTAAAGGGTCTCCACTCATTACTGCTGGGGCACCCCCCTCACAAGGCACCACAAGGGACACGGTCAATGCCTTCTCTAGGTGCATGTCCAGCTGCATTGTCCCTGAACACCACATGATGTTGAAGAGGCATCTCTGCCATGGCAGCTGGACAGCATCCGGAGACATAAGGTACTCAGGGCAGATCTCGTCTATCTAATCTTGCCTCCATGGAGGTTTTTGACCACCTTGAAGACTTCAGCCTGGGTGATGTACAATTCCGGCCCCAATCACCCTGTTTTCCACAGTGGCATTGGAGTACCCCGGCAGAATTATGGAATATCCAATAGGGGGGCTATCTAACAGCCCCCCTAACAATGCTAAGAATGCCTGGTGCTCTATACTACCGTTTGGTCAACAGGCCGAGACAATAGATAGAGACCTGCCCCCCTACCTGAAGGTGATGGAATGTAAACCTCTTGTCCAATAGAGGTACACTCAGACACTAGACAGAATAGCTTTGGGAAAACAAACACACTCATTTGACATTCCATTTCGCCAGAGTTTGTCAAATTGATTGTGGATCAGGTCTCCTCTGACTGGTGCCCAATCCTCTTTGCCCGGTACCTCGTGGTTCCCCCTGCAAGTGGTAGGCCCATTTGAGGATGGCCCCCCATCACTCCTTTGGGGTTGCCCCAGCTGGGTCCCCTGAAAAGGCACCTGACCACCATGCGCTTGCAGATGAAGTCCGACCCCAGGCCTTGCTCCAGTGTGAGGTCCTGGCTCCGCTGTATCGGATGACATCAAGCTCCCCCCTCGATTTCCTTTTTTTTTTCTTCATTTTTATTGTCATCATTAGGACTTCTTGGACCACTGATTGTTAGACTCATCACGCAAAGCCTTTTTGTTTTGGGATTTTAGCCCCGAAAACTTTACCTCTGGAATAATCTTAGGAACTGAAACATCTTGTGCTACGTTTAGAATGCAGTTCAAGAAGGGGTAAAATGAATTGCTTTATAGGAAAATGTAGTTTGATTTGTGCTTTTCTTTATATTCTTGTATGCATTTGCTTCTGTCAGGCTGCTCTAGCAGAAGCCATCCGCAGTGGACTGAAGTCTAAAACAAAACTCTGCTGTGACGTCATCTCTTACTCCACTGCTGCCAGCCAGTCGGCGCGCTCTGTGGGAAATCTTCTTCGATGCCTCGTACAGTGCCTGAGAGAGATTAAACACACACAGGAAGAATCACCTCTTCCTCACCTCTATAAGTAAGAGGCTCCAACAAATACAAAATACAAAACAGCTTTGATCCCTCGCTATTTTAACTTTTATTTGTAATATTAGGGATTTGCTGTCAGAATTTCACTCAACCCTTGGAGAAATGAAGAAGGACAAACCTCTGGTTGTGCTGGTTGATGGAGTGGATCTTGTCCAAGATGACAAAGGACAGTTTAGTTCTGACTGGATCCCACAGCTGCTTCCTCAAGTTGGTAACAAGAAGATAAAAAAAAAAGGATTTTGTTAAACTTTATATATTAATTCTATTGTTTCTCTTCAGGGTGTCTGTTTAGTTCTGAGCATCTCCTCCAATACGCCTCTGCTGCAGACTTTAGTCAGGAAAAGAGGGACGGTCCTGTTTTCTTTGGGGCAGCTCAGTATGCCAGACAAGAGAGAGATTGTTCAGAAAGAGCTGGACGTTTTTGGGAAGAAGCTCAGCGATTCTGCTTTTAACAATCAGGTTCTGTTTATACATTTTCGATCTTTTTCCATATTACTGGAACTTGTGTTTTGACTATAAAACTATTGTGCTGTAAATGCAGCTCCAGACTTTAATAACAAAGAAAGGAGCGGTGAGTCCTCTCTATCTGCACCTGGCCTGTGAAGACCTGAGGAACTTTGCCTCCTTTGAAAAGGTATGAACTTATATGCAGATTTTTTTTTTCCAACTTGCTCAGCTGCCAAGGATAATGGGAGCAAACTGTGTTGTTGTATTTCAGCTGAAGGAAACACTGCAAGATTTACCTCAGTCTCTAAGCCTGCTGGTCCAGTACAGCCTGGAGAGACTCTGCATCCAGTACAGAACCATACCAGGGCTCCGTTTGACCCTTGCAGCCCTCACTGTCAGCAATACTGGTAAAGTTCTGCAGGAATTTAACGGTTTCTTGTTCATTTGCAGTTGTAAATGTCATGCTGGGGCAGTTGGATATTCCAGACGCCTTTACAGTAGCCACCATTCAAAATGGCCCTTCCCAGTCAAACGCCAGCCGAATGGCAGCCCACTTCCCTCCAACTCCCAGCAAAATCCCCTCCAACTTCAAGCCACTGTAGTGACTCTTGCATATTTGTTTACTCTGACTCCATCCTTTCACTGAATTACAGTGTCTGACCAGAATATGATGCTTCTCTTTAGATCTTAATGTCCTCAAATCATGTCAGAAAAAATAATTTAGTACAAATATTGATGTTTAAAAAAGGAATTCTAGGGGACTCAGTTTTCAATTCAATTCAGTTTATTTATATAGCGCCACTTCACAACATATGTCATCTTAAGGCACTTTACAGTTCACCACATCATCCAGTCAAATTGATTCAAAGTTTTCTATCTGAGGAAAACCAGTTGATTGCATCGACTCATTGACTCTTCAGCAATCCCTCACACTAAGCATGCTTGTAGCGATAGTGGAGAGGAAAAACTCCCTTTTAACAGAAAGGAACCTCCAGCAGAACCAGGCTCAGTGTGAGCGGCCATCTGCTGAGGCCAACTGGGGTTCAAGGAGACAGAAGCAGAGATACAAAAAGCAACTGTAAAAGGCGGCCCCGTCCAGGAAACACACAGCCAGGCAGACAAGCACCGAGCCAGCTCTCATGTCAGAGGATGAAGAGAGCACATCCAGCCAGTCACAGTGAGAGAAACAGGACTACACTGGAAAACAGGCCGATCTCCAGCATCTATAAACAAAGGTGTTGATGGAAGCAGCACAGCTGATTTCTCTCCAGGATGGAGTCACAGCCAAAAAGGAAAAGAAGAGGCAAAGTTAATATGAGAAAAAGGAGAGAGCAGAACGTTAGAGATTTATTGAATGCTTTGCTATTGTTTAGAACAAAAAAGAACAAAAATACACTGATATTTATATTTATGGGTAGTTAGACATTATTGTATAAAAAAAAAGGATGAATAACATCTGATTGTGATGCCAACAGCAATATATCTTCCTATTATGGACACAATTTCAGTTTCATTCATCCTTCCATCAATCCATCTAGAAAAATGTGAATTGATTGATGGGTGTTTTCCCTTTCAGCTGCATCAGTGATTATCCTCCTCCAAAAGTGGCAAAATCAAATTTAGAAAAATGTCCCACATATTGTTCAGAGCCAAATTCTATGTATTGAAATTATTGGTGGGGACTGTCCTTACCAATCCTTCAGAAAGTTAAGCCTGTGGGACCAGTCAAGGGCCCATCAAGGACAGTGTGGAAATTTTGAATGGCTACTAATGTACTTTTAGTTTATTCGAGGTAATTTGCTAAAGAACGGCACCAACATTACTGCAAACAAGACTCTGGTCTGTTGTCCCATTTCCTGCTATTACTGTACATATAACCCTTGGTGAATAATCAAGATGATTGGATTCCACTGCCTCAGGCAAAGATTGACCACCAACCCAGAGGACATCATCTGTCTTTTTCTGGACGAGTCTCAGACTCTCACTCCACCTGAAAACCCTCACCTGTGAAGGACAATGGATCATTTACAAATGTCTAAAGTCCTAGTTTCCTTTTTATTTTTACTCTGTACCATTACCATAGTTTATTTATTCATGATTTAACCACAACAAAATCTAAGGTCACTACGGTTCTGTAATGTTTTATAAACTTTTAACTAGTGTTGCACCGATACCGATACCAGTATCGGACGGGGCCCCGATACTGCCCTAAAATGGTGGTATCGGTATCGGCGAGTACCAACAAATAGGGCAACGATACCATTTTGAGATCCATAAGTCTATTCAACTATTGTCACCCACTCCTGGTAGGCAATAAAAAGTTCTACTGGATTCACTTTGTATTAGATTTTTTCCTGCTTCACAAAGGTAGGCAGCAGCTTGACAAAGCCATGATGGCAATTATTTTACATTATTATGGTATCGGTATCGGCCGACACTGCACAGCCAGGTATCGGTATCGGGGCCAAAAAAGGGCATCGGCGCAACACTACTTTTAACCAATCATTCCTGACTTTGAGAGAGGATTCAGACCGTTCCATCTGTGTTTGCTTCTTTATCTACAGGTTTAACAGAGCCTGAACTGTACTCTCTGCTGAGAACCTGTAATGACCTGTCTTCACGGGGCGAGCAGATGACATGGGAGGAAGTGCTGCATCTCTCCAGGAAGCCAAAAGGACGTATTCCCATGGCAGTTTTCACTCAGGTTGTTAGGAATTTACAAAGGTACAAGCTCATCCTCTGTCATTCATGGTTAAAAACAACAAAAAATACTTTATTAGGAGCGGAATAAGTACAGTTTGGAAATATTAGAAGTGTCTAACATTTAATTTCAATGTTATAGTCGGTTATTTTTAACAAAATCAATGATGTATTTTATTTTGAGGAGATGGCAATTTTCCCATTTCCTAGTCAGTAACTGATGACCTCCACGTTCACTTGGGTGCACAATTTTTTTTCCTCTTTAAGAAAGATCAGACAGATTAGGATTCTGTTTGATTAATCAGTTTTATTTTGTTTTAGGGCTGCAACTAACATTTGTTTTGCTAATTGATTAATCTGAGGATTATTTGTTTGATTAATTGATTAATAATTGGAGAGCAAAATGTTCCTTATAGAAGATTTTTTACACAAATAAAACAGGTGAAACTAAAATATTTCCACCTCTGGCATCCTGGATAGAATATATTAATGGACAAAGAAGTTTTTTCAATTTATTTATATTTTTTTTTTTATGTTAAATACACAATGTTTCTATTTATTTATTTTTTTCAATGTTGGTATCTGTCTCTGTACACCAGTTAAATTATAAATCAATTACTAACTTAGTTGATGATTAATCGATTAATCAGGATTGATCCAATTAATTGTTTCAGCCCTAATCCTCATAGATAAATGTTACTGACCTAAAGGTGGCCACATAAACAGTGAGAGGATTAATGGAAAAACAGCCAAAACTGTCAGAAACACATTCATGATGGTGGTATAGGAGTTGAAATATACTCTACTATGGTCACTATTAGAGATATAAGAAAAGACTGGTATCTTTGAGTCGCAATGTTTTTATTTTAACACCTTGACCTTCTGTAATTAACTTTTTTTTATTACATAGTTCACAAAATGTTCATACAATATTAAAAAGGATGATTTACAAACTATGAAAGACAGTTAAGATTTTAATTACCGGTAGTTTGCGTCTTTTCTTTCAGTCTGACCGGTCTGTCTCATTGCCAATACACCAACGATGTTTTGGCTCTGAACAACCCAGAGGTGAAGAGAGGCTTTGAGAACTTCCTCCTCCTAACAGAACATGACATAGCCAGAGCTCACCTCGTGCTGGCAGGTAATGCAAACACTTTGCTCTTCCATTAAAGCACCTCACTGACTCTAAATATGCTGTGATGTTTCTAATTAACCAGGTCATCTGTGGGCGATGGCTGACCCGGAGGGAAAACATACCTTCCTTCGCTCTGAGGCAAACTCGGTCATGCATCTGCCTTCAAGCTTGGTTTGCAATTTTTTAAATATTACACCAAAAACATTTACTTATATGCAATGCTTGAGCCTATTGAGGCTGAAAATTATTGCAAAGATATTTTATTGGTTCCTGTTCAGCAGAAACTAAAGGTAAGAGATGAACCTGAGTGTAGATTTTTATTCCCTTGTTGCCTTTGCTTGGACAGATTCAAAGCGGACAGCTGGGGGCTCTTCACTCCCTGCTCTCCAATTATTATTTCCTGCGTGCCAATGTGAGCCTCGGCCTCCTTCACCACCTTCTAGAGACATATGACCTTTATGGTGAGCATTCATAAGGTGTTCAGGGTTTCCTCTACATGTAATCATTAGTGGGGCATAACAAGGCAATATAAAAGTTCCCAAACCTTCAGGATAAAGTTTTTTAACATTATAACTTTACAATTTTACTATTTAATTAAATATGTTAGGTAATAATATTTTAGTGTAAAGAACTAACAGAGGGTCAGTCTCAGCAGCCTCGTCATGCAGCAAACCCTACCTGCAGTAAGAGCAGAGAGGAGACCGACTTTCTTCTGCTTCCACGTTAAACTTTATGCTTGATGAGTCTGCAAGGTTATTTTGGCCTTCCACCTAGGAAAATTATGCACTAGATGGATGGAACTGCATGGAAAACATGGCGAGCAGGCAGCAGATCCTGCTGGCGCGGGTTCATAAATGTAAACATGTAGAGACAACCCATGACTTGGCTCATAAATATCAACACTATAAACAGATTGTTGAAAAACTCCAGGAAGGAAATGACTGTCGCTCTCCAACGGCATGAAGAGGCTTTGATAAAATTGGAAATTGTTGTGTTTTCTACTTTCTCGTGCATTGTGTTGTTTTCAGTTTGCCATTTGTGTTGAATACGATTTTTAATCACCTTCTGTCCTGCCCATATTGAGATTCCTCGCTCCTACATTTATCCTTCGATATTTCGCTTTGTCTCTACCTCATCCGAAACAGTTACGTTATCCTGAGTTATGCTGCTATAGGCTTAGACTGCAGGAGAACATGGGACCAATTTTTATCATTCTGCTTTATTCTTTCTTTACTCTAATTCTGCAGTATTTATGTTCCACCCATAACCTTACATTCTCTGTACTTTTTCTCATAGTAGCTTCATCTGGTCTGTTCCGGTTTGGCTATGACATCATCCTGGATTAAAATATCAGCTGTGCTGCTGCCATCAACACCTTTGTTTATAGATGTTGGCACTTGGTCTGTTTTTCAGTGTAGTCCTGTTTCTCTGACTGTAACTGGCTGGATGTGCTCTCTTTCATCCTCTGACATGGGAGCTGGTTTAGAGCTTGTCTGCCTGGCTTTGTTTCCTGGATGGGGCCGCCTCTGGAGCTGGATAGCAGTTTCCTTTTTTGTGTGTGTCTGTTTCTGTCTCCTTGCATCCCAGTCGACCTCAGCAGAAGCCGCTCACACTGAGCCTGGTTCTGCTGGAGGTTTCTTCCTGTTAAAAGGGAGTTTCAGGAATGCTCTGTGTGAGGGATTGCAGAAGGGTCAACAACCAAATGCAGGCGAAAATTGATGCTGCAAGCTCATCCAGGAGGAGTATGTCTCACAAGTCAATAATAACTCAATAGTCATGTGGTTTTCTATACCAGAAAATTTTAACCAGTTTGACTGTATTGTCTCTTTAAAGTGACAGAGATGACGTTCTGTGAATTGTTGTGATATAAATAAACAGAATTGAATTGAATTGAAACTAGATTTTTAAGAAGCTCTCAGTGAGGCTGCAAACTGTGCCATTAGAATAACCTTTTATAAGGCAAGTTACTGTTTTTGATCACTTGCCTAGCCCTTACAAATTGAGTGCTTCCCGCCCTTCAGTGAGGTCTAGAAGCACAAGATCTAGATCCAGTCATTCAGCAAAGATCTTGCTACATGGCTGTACATCTTATTTTGGCATTTGACCAATTAGAGGAGCCCTTGAATGATATATTACCTACTGGAAATTAAGAAAGAAAAATTAACTGATCAAGAAAAAAAAAGGTAAAAAGCTAATTGAAAAATTTAATAGTTAATAAGCATGGTTAATTTTATTTAGGTTTATCAACTAAAAAAATTAAGTGCCAGTGTCAGGTTATGATGGACCAAAAAAGAATGTGTTTATTTTACTGAATGTTTTTCATGAATTTCTTATAGAAGCACTTTTGTTATTTTCTTAATATATTAAGAAAATAACAAAAATAACAACAGGCAAGTTGGCATTTCTTATTATATTAACATTCATTTCTGCCATCAAAATATCCCTATTTTTTTAATGTTACAAAGGTAATAAGGTTTTATCCTGTGTTCCAATAACACTATTGGCTGGAAATTTTGATTTTCTAAGTATTTCACAGTGTCCTATAAAGGGGGAATACGTTCAATAAACATTTAGTTTTAAATAGTACAAATTTCATGTAACCTCACCGGACACCACAAAGGTTTAAAAATCCTAGAGGAAACCCTGATGTTTGATAAATAATGAATACAAATTCAGGCTCGTTTTTCTTTGATCATTGATGGATAATTAATCTTTTCTGTCAAATGTTACCCTCTCTTTAGATAAGGAGTCAACTACTACAGCTTTACGTAAGTACTTTGAAAATTACCTCTATAGATAATTTATTCAAGGGATGCAATGTTCCTGCTGGTCAGGGAATCCTGATCTAAACGTTTGGAAAAGACCTCATTCTATTGTTCATCCTGTCAGTCGACCCAGAGGGACGCCTGGACGACTGTCGATGTTTCCTGAAGCGCCACACCTCCACGCTCTCCCTGTGGCCGGCTCTATTTATCCAGCAGGCGCTCAACGAACCTCCAGAAACATCAGCTCACATCTGGGCTAAAGGCCTGGTAGGAAAAGCAGGAGTCTGTGTGATCGAGTGCCTAAACAGCAGCAAAGATTATGCTGAAGAAGGGAGGTAAACATTATCGTCAACACGGTTGCCATTTTTTATATTTCATGCTATAATTTGGTTTGTGTGGCATTTTAAAACCTGCTTCTGTGTTTGACCCCAGTGAGCTGGTGTCAACCTTCTCCTCTGAACCCACCTGTGTGGTCCTGAGTCCAGACAAACGGCTGATTGTGGTTGCTACGGGACGGGGATCGCTGCACGCTGTCAGTGCACAGACTGGTCAGGTAGGATTTTACTCTTAAAATTGTAACCTTTTTTTTTCTCCTTAAACTATTGTTTCTTTGCTCGTATTAAATACGGATAGCATCTGTTCTCTTGCTAGGGTTGTGCTCCAGAGCCTTACCTTTTATTCACGTCATTTTTCTATAAATCCCACAAAATTTTAAGCAGACTGTAAGCAAGTTTTTTCTTTTCTTTTTTTTTTAAAATACCACCTTTCGGCTAAGATATTCTTAATAATACGTCTCTCATTCATATGTTTATGTTTTTCCAAATCTTAAGCAACCTTCTTGATTGAGTTAAGATAGTTTTGAATCTAAATCAATCAGTAGTATGAGTAATTTTCATAATTGTTATATTATTAAGAAATGAAGGACGCCTGGCCTTGACCAAACTATCTAAGCAAACGTCTGGTCTATTTACTAGCTGCCTTTTATTACTTAAGTTTTTTAGGAAATGATCCATTCCCAGACTTTTTTGAAATCCCCTTGGGGAGCAGGGGGCTGCCATCGTGGGGCACCCAGGGAGCAATCAGGGTTTAAGGGTCTTACTCAGGGACCCAGAGTGGCAGTCAGTGGGAGTGGGGCTAAAACCCAGAACCTCAGTATTCCAAGCTCTCTGCCTTAACCTTTAGGCCGCCACTCCCTCACTTCAGATAAGCAATAGGTCACGGAGGTTTTTCATTCTGGTTTTAAAACTCATCACATTACAGCGTCTTTCTGTAGACCACAACATTCTTATTATCAAGTTCACAAACTCAACCTGGTTTTTGTGGTTTTGCATTGAAAGGTTTAGGTCTTATTTATCAGACAGAACCGTATCTCTATTTGGACTCTTCATCCACTCCTCTACATCATGAAGTTCCACAGGGCTCAATCCTTGGCTGCCTGTTTTTATTCCTTTCTCTTTTTTCTTCCTCTGGCTTCAATATTCAGAAAACTCTGTATCTACTTTCATTGTTATGCAGATCACACTCACATATACACGCCGCTAAAAAAAAGAAAAATTTTCAGCCCTTATTATTGCAATGGCAAGAAAACAGAGATGATTGTATTTTGCCCAAGCATTTCCCATGAACCATCTCTTTTTTTTCTGGGGAGGGGGGGCATTTTCACGTCTTGCTTGAAGCAGATTATTTCTAATTTGGTTTTGAAATAGACAGTGCTCATAAACCACATTGCCAGGTTGGAGCAGTGGAAAATTCCAGTTTTTATCACCTTAGACAGCTTGTAGAGATAAAGCCCATTCTGTTAAAACACTTTCAAACAGCAATTGAGATCTTAATTCAAACTCAACTTGATTACTGTAATGCTCTCTACATCAGTCAGAGTTCATTTTAAGATTCTTCTATTTGTTTTTCAAAGTTTACATGATCTTGCCCCACCTTACCTGCCTGAGCTCCTTCACCCATTCCCTCCTGCTTGTTGTTAGCTGATCAGCTGCTCCTCTTGTACAGAGTTCAAAACTTAAAGGTATAGTGGAGGATTTTCGTGAATTGAAAAAAAAAATTGCACATGCACAACCCTGTACCCGCTACCGAGAGGGAACGCCTATTAA
>NW_015151206.1:147170-160797 GCF_000732505.1 Cyprinodon variegatus
GAAGCAGATTATTTCTAATTTGGTTTTGAAATAGACAGTGCTCATAAACCACATTGCCAGGTTGGAGCAGTGGAAAATTCCAGTTTTTATCACCTCAGACAGCTTGTAGAGATGAAGCCCATTCTTTTAAAACAGCAATTAAGTTCTTAATTCAAACTCGACTTGGTTACTGTAATGCTCTCTACATCAGTCAGAATTCATTTTAAGATTCTTTTATTTAAGTTTACATGATCTTGCCCCACCTTACCTGGCTGATCAGCTGCTCCTCTTGTACAGAGGTCAAAACTTAAAGGTATAGTGGAGGATTTTTATGAATTAAAAAAATAAAAAAATTGAACATGCACAACCCTGTACCCGCTCCCGAGAGGGAACGCCTATTAAAAGGTTGCAAGAGCCCATTTCTCCTCTTTAACCACCTGTTTAAAAGTTGCTGTTTGCATCGCTCATACAAGCTTACTTTCCAAAGAGACTCACCACCGTTAAGTGAAAATGGGGACGAGCACGTAGGACGGCCTTACGTAAACATATCACCAGAATGATTGACAATTGCTGCCAGGTTTTTATCAGCTGCAATCCTAAAACTAGCTTTTGGCACAAGAGAGCAAATGCTTTTGGTTGGGAGGTATTAAAAAGATAAATAAAAAATTTGATTTTTCATCTAATTTCATATAGGCTTTAACTATTGTATAAGGATGTCCTCTTGTTGAACAGGAAGTAAAGTCACTGGTGAGCAGCTGTGACGGCATCTCCAGCTGTGTCTTCCTAAACGATGCGCAGCTCGCTTCCACCTCCTTCGATGGACGGATAGAAGTGTGGGACATGCAGAACGGATGCAGGTGGGAGGAGACCTGAGCCAGTTACAGAAGCAGCATCAAGTTCACCTCAGTCATTTAGCTTTTTAGTGATGTGTTGTGAAGTGACACGTCCTCTGTCTGCAGGACGGCTTTGATTGAAGGCCACACTAATACAATAACAGCGAGTGACATCACCCCGGACAGGAAACACCTCGCAACTGTGTCCCTTGATCACACACTTAAGGTTGGTCCTTTATTGTCTTGACAGAAAACAAGTCATTTTCACTAATATACAATCATAGGCTGTCTGGAATAGTCTGGAATTTGATTGTAGTGTTTTCTAAGTCTGGAAAAGCTTTTTATATATATTTCTAAAAAGATTTTAGTGAAATATTAATATTTAGCTACTTACATATTCGCTGTTATCCAAATAATGCATCTTTTCCTTGGTTTGTTCTTCTGTCCTACTTCCTTGTTTTCTTTACTTTCTTGCTTGTGCACTTTTTTACTTCCTTACATGTTTTTTTCCAGTCTTTATACCTTGTGTCCTTTAATCCTTGTCGCTGATTATTCCTCCATTTTTCCTCATGGTCCTCCATTCTGACTTTCATTTCTCCCATGTCTTTGTTCTTCTGTTCTGTCATTTTTTTCCTTTTCCTTATATTCATCCTTCCTATCTTCCTTATCTCTTCCATGCCTTCCTTTATTTTATCCTCACTTTAAACCTTGTAAACCACCTTATCTCCTCCCTTCTGTCGTTTCTTTCTTCCCTATTTCCTCCTCTTTCGTCCATCCATCCTTCCTTCGCTATGTCCTTCTTTTCCTCCAGTCTGTGTTTTCAGGCAAGGACGTGTAAAAAGTTGTCTGGAAAAGTATGAATTTTTTTCTTTACAAAAAACATTGTGGGGAACCATGTTAGAAAAGTAAAAGGGAGAAAATACATTTTAAAAGAAAATAAGAAATATTCAGAACATTGGTTTCACTCAATGTGGAGTCAAAGAAATACGAACACTATCTTGCCAAAAGTATTTGCTCATCCATCCAAATAATGCTTTTTACAGCTTTTTTGTGTATCTCTGCTTCTGTCTCCTTGAACCCCAGTCGGCCTCAGCAGATGGCCGCTCACACTGAGTCTGGTTCTGCTGGAGGTTTCTTCCTGTTAAAAGGGAGTTTTTCCTCTCCACTGTCACTACAAGCATGCTTAGTGTGAGGGATTGCCTTCGAGTCAATGAGTCGATGCAATCAACTGGTTTTTCTTACGTAGAAAACTTTGAATCAGTTTTACTGTATGATCTAGAGAGAACTGTAAAGTGACTTGAGATGAAGACAGCACCTTGAGAACGGTGTTGTGAATTGGCGCTTTATAAATAAACTGAATTGAATTGAATCAATTAAAATCAGGTGTTCAAATCATTTCTATGGTCACTATTTCTACAAACATCTGTGAAATAATGAGTCACCCTCAGGAGGTCACCTGTGCAACAAGTCTAGTTTTAAAATGACCTCACTCATTAATGTTTCACCCTCCACAGTTAAAGTGGAGATAGTTGGGACTGACAGCTCAGCTCAACCACACAGTCATAATAAACAGGCAGCATGAATGCAGAGATCATCACCTTTCTGTAGAGTCAATCGCTACAGACCTCCACACTTCATTCAGCCTTCAAATGACCGCCAGACAGTTTGGCAGTGGAGTAAACCCCGCTTCCTCATCTGATAATCAGATCAATGGGTGGTTGCTAGGACAACAGTGCTTTTCTGAAGGCATCACGTAAAGTGTCAAGTTTCGTGGAGGATCCAAAACTTGATACTTAAGGATCTGAAACTTGATACTCCGACACACAAATCTGATTTTTGCCTCCAATCTGACAGAAAATTGTGTCGCATGAGGCTCTGTCATGGTAAAGTATTCTTTACCCATGATAGGAGTTCAGGAGGACAGAATATGGATAAAGTAGTGATCCACTTTGAACCTCACAAAAACAATGATGGACAGAAAGCACAGTTTATCAATGTCCTCGAGGAAAAAAAAAAAAAAACCTCAGGAGAAAAAAATGGCTATAGTAAAATAGTGATCCTCCTTGAGCCTCATAGAAAACAAAAGAGTGGCAGATAGAGCAGGTAAGTGCAACATATCTCTCTCTTTATGAAAAAGGAAGGAAAACTCCGATAAACTTCCCAGATCTTTCTCTGAGAATCACCTCTCTGCCTCAGTCAGCATATAAATCATCCCAGAGTATTTATTGCTCGGTTTTTCTTTACTTTAGACGTAGATCTCATTATGTTTTTAATACAGGAACATTCCCTATCTGTTCTGTTTGAGACGCTGCACAGACTCATTCAGTGGGGCTTTGCTTTATAGCTGGGCCTGTGTTTTTTTGTTGTTGTTTTTTTTGTTGTTGTTTTTTTGATGATAACGTTTCATAATCTGTCCAAGTCAAATGTGGGAAATTGTTTTAAATTTCCTTGTAGCACAGAAACAGAAGTGAAAAAAATCTGTGCAGATCTGCCCACCCTGCCTAGTCTATAAGCAGTCAGTGTGGCATGGAAAAAAATTGAATTTTGGATTAAAAAGTTATATACAACCAGTGTTTTCAGGTCTTTGTGTTTCAGGAGCTTAGCCACGCTCCTTAGCTCCCCATAAAGGAGCTCTGAATTCTTCAACACATAAGGAGGTTTTGGAAATTCTTCCAACTTTGTGGAGACGATTTGGGCCACTACATGGATGGCAGTCTGGTGTAGAGAAACCTTTGAGGTGAATTAGAGCAGAGACTGGGACCAGATCTTCTCATCCAACATCAGTGACCTCATAAATTCGTTTCTGGAAGAATCCTCAAAATGTCCCCTAAACTAGCTCCTAAACCTTGTAAATAGACTTTCCTGAAGCTGTTATAGGTGCAAAGGGTGAACCAATGTTATATTGAGCCCAATAGATTAAGAACAGAGTTTATATTCATTATTTTCAAAGAGATTTAAAATGGTAAATGTCAGTTTTCCATGCATTTGCCCTAACAGAGATTATTAAACCAAATTAAGAAAAGTTTGACTTCCTTAAGTCAAAGTGGATGGGATATATTCAGAATAAACATGTTTTTTGTTGTCTTTTTTAACCAAAATAACAGTTTTTATAAAAACAAAAGGGGCGCCAATGTAGCAAATATTCTGTTTATTCACAAATTAGGGTCATAGTCTGTCAATAACATTTTTTATTTTCTGAATCAAACCAAACCTTTTCTGTTTCTCAGGTGTGGGCTGCCGCTAAAGCTAACGAGGTAGCCTCTCTGCCCAGCACCAGCCCTCTGAACTGTGTGACCTTTGACCCTGAGGGTTACCTGCTTGCTGCAGGATGCTGGGATGGAAGCATCATCGTGTGGAACTGGTTACAGAATCACATACAAGCTGTACGTTTTACTGCTGAAAGCGATTAGAGGGCAGAGTTGTTTTGATCTTTTATGGTTAAATATTTGGATTTTTAGACAAACTGACTTGTGAATATTTCCAGCTGAAATAATATTTCTAAAGGGGGCATAGGGTGGAAATAAATAAATGATTGTCTTCTAGATCTGGATGCTGGAACAGTATGTCAAAAAAATGTATAAATCTTAAAAAGTTCTGTAGAAAATAATAGTGAAGGTTAAAAAGCCGCGTTCTTTCTCCACATATTTCCACATATTTAAAAGTAGCATTTTCCTCCTCAGTCTCTGTGCGGCCACCGGCGATCTGTGCGCAGCCTCTCCTTCTCCCCCTCTTCCTCCATGCTCTGCTCCGGCTCCATGTCCGGAGAGGTGAGGGTGTGGTCGACGTCCACCTCCACCTGTGTGGGATGCTTTCAGGCTCACTGCGGAACCACTGAGAAGCTCACATTCCTGGAGGAAGGATCCATGCTGCTGAGCGCAGGCTCCGATCACACGGTCAGTCGATTCAATTATTTGTGGTGTTTTGTACTAAATTAGCTTCATAAACCTTTAATGAAATTGTTTCAAATATGTATTTTAGACATACTTTTGTCTGTGTAACAAAAAACGGCATAGAAACATTGAAAGTCTCCCTATGTTTGTGAAACAGCTCCAGCTCTGGTCAGGAGGACTTGGACGATCAGTCGCTTCTTTAAAAAGTGATGAAGTAAGCTCCTATTTCTACATAAATAATGACTTTCCAGATTCGTTACTTAAAGCTATCCATAACTATTATATTTCATGTGGGGTGCACTTGTTTACTTACCAAACAGATCATGAATAACTAACCAGTAATGCATTACTTAGTCTTATTTTCACAAATAGATCAGGATTGTAGCGCTTTCCTGTGCTCTCTTTAAAATATTATCATTTGTTTTTCTTAGTGTGAGTTTGAGCCACCTCAGAAGAAGAAAAAGCTAACCTCTGAGGCAGCTGCTCTCTGCGTGGCGATTGATGGAGACTATGCCGCCGTTGGTTACCACGGAGACGGCATCAAACTCTTCAGGGTTGATTCAGGTATGTTTTAGAGACACATGGAGAAAAAAATCTGTAAACAGGACTTATTTAGATTAAACAGACATGAATGCTTTTCTTTTCACAAAAGAGTAAAAGAATCTAACACATGGATGAAGCAACAAAACAAGGTTCGGCTGCTACTTCCTAGCATAGAAAGTTCTCATGGATAAGATTTGTTGCTTTTTTCTTTTAACTGACTGCATTTTATTTTACATAGCCTCAATTTACAAATTAATCACTGTAACCTACAAAACAGATTTGTTTTACCTGTTGATATATATCCAGTGACTCAGTCTGATCATATACAGCGCAACTGGAATGTATTCCTAGTGCTGCATTTTTTTTTCTAATTTTAGCTTTGTTAAAACAGTATTACAAATAGTATTGATTAACTTATTAACTCAAAATTCTCCATACAGTGGCTCCTCGTGGCAATGTGAAAAAATGTTTATAGAGCTCTACATCTCACTCTAAATCAATACCCCTTTCTCATTGGTTTAAACCCGGTAACAGTCAGCATTCAGTGGCTTTGGGAGCAGCTCACTGACGTGTCTCTAATCGGGTCAAACGACTCGGCAAGCGACCAGGGTTTAAATCGCCTCGGCTCTGATCAACATGATGTGGGAACAACAGAGCCGTGGTTGACCTGCTAAATTACGTGACACCATTGAACGCAGCGTACAGACGTCAACACACCAGTTGCTTCTGATCTAACGAGATGAAACAACTGCTTATAGGTGATAAAGCTGGTGCAGCTCTCGTGAGAGTGGGAAGAGTGAAACAATGTCCCCACCAATTATTGGTGAGGACATGTCCCCTCCAGGTCATGGTTGGTGGGGACATGTCCACCCCAGTCCTTCAGATAGTTACGCCTGGGGGTTAGACCCAGCTTTTTTTGCCAGTGGGAACCAAATGACGATTGTTAGCGTGTCCAAAAACACGCGGAAACCCACTATAGTTGGAAAGAGGCTTTAGATTAAAAATGTAGGACCTTGGCTGAACTGAGACTATAAGCTGACAGGAGTTTATCGACTGTCAATTTATGCAAACGGAGCATCAGAA
Organism: Cyprinodon variegatus; assembly: GCF_000732505.1. NCBI lineage: Eukaryota > Metazoa > Chordata > Actinopteri > Cyprinodontiformes > Cyprinodontidae > Cyprinodon > Cyprinodon variegatus. The sequence goes on from NW_015151206.1 coordinate 153,499, forward strand.
AGTCTAGTCTGCGTACTTCTTGCCCTTAAAGAATGGAAATTATCCAACTTATTCAGGTTTCTTTTTATTTCTTATTTTCCTGCTCTTGCCCCTCGCTCTGGTAATAATGCACTAACGAATTCCAGTAAGCCTCCATTTAAAAATGACTAGCAGGGGATGATGGCAAATTTCAAACACCAAAGAAATCCTTTGAGCAGATATTTATTAATAATGTCTCGTCAAATCTAAACATTTGTTTAAAAAAACAAATATTTGTCACTATAGTTTTACATTCCTAATTTAAACAATTTACTTCAGTTTTTAAACGGGTTAATTTTTTTCTGATTTCTTCTCAAAAGCTAAAAATGCTATGTGGTTTTGTTTATAATACAGTTTAGTCAATTTCAGCTCATACTGTAAAATGTCTCGTTCAACTTAAAACTTTGTTGAAATAAAAATAAGGAGAAATAAACCTTTGAAAATCTGCACTTTTAATATTTATTTAGAAAATCAGTTCTGTTATAACCATTAAATACATCTTCTTGTCTCGGTAGGAGAGAAGATGTGGGTATCTGCAGATCTCAGTGCCTCAGTACATTGCCTGCTGTGGGTTCACCTGGACCCAGAGCAGAGCAAGCCGGAGCTGCTGCTTTCAGGAGGAAGCGACAAATGTTTGAGGCTGTGGAGGAAAACCGAAGGAGAAGAGGGAATGCTTGAAGGCCTGATACACCTGAAAACATTTGGGGTGCAAAAAGAAAGCATCCTGGCAGTGGAGCAAAACTCCACTGTTTTGGCTACAGCTTCAGGTAAGAGTCACTCGTAAAGTTCTTCCTTTTAGGAAGTACTGATTAAACTTCTTTACTCAAGTAAAAGTAACAAAGTACAGGCTTGTAAATTTACTTAAAGTATAAAAGTAAAAGTAGAAACCACTTTTTTCATGCCGTTGCCTACATTTTAGATGGATGTCTGCCAATAGGACTAGATCTCCGTTGTGTTCATTTTCAATCATCTCGTCGTCCATGCTACTATGCTAACGCCACCGCCACCAAGCTGCAATGATTTGCCGCGAATGAATACCGCCAAATCTGTCGATTCATCTTGTAGTGGTGCGTCAAATGCAACGTAGATTCCCATCCAATTAGATTGAATTTGGTATTGATGACGTGAAAAATAACAACGGTAACTCCATTGAAATGATTCAAAACTAAAGTAACGAGACAATTTTTTAAAATGTAAGGAGTAGAAAGTACAGATATTTGTGTAAAAATGTAAGGAGTAGAAGTAAAAAGTCGCCATAAAAATAAGTAGTAAAGTAAAGTAAAAATATTAGAAAAATCTACTTGAGTACAGTAACAAAGTATTTGTACTCTGAAAAATACCAAGTAGCACTAAATTGTTGACTTAGAAACAATGCTGTCAAGGAACGCTATGGACAGCGGAAACATGCAAGAAGAGGAGAGTTTAGTGTCGGAGGTCGTGGATGAGTCTCCTCCATGATACATTTTTTATTTAGAGGAGGAAAACGCGGACAAAGTTTTTGTGGAAGAGGACGCCAGGGCGGCAGAAGCTTGGTTTGGTGTAGAAGGCTTCCAGCCGTACATGTTTGAGCCCTTGCCTCGCAACGCTGCCAGTTCTGTTAGCAGATGACTGTTAGCAGATGACTGTTAGCAGATGACCGTTAGCAGATGATTGGCCAAATTTAGGTGTGCAAGTTGACGTATAACTAACTAGCCTGCATAAGATATTGGAAAAAACCCACAGATTTATATACATGTTTAAGCCAAAATTATTTTACATTCAAATATGACTTCCCTATGACTTTAAGGACAGTTTTCTTTATTAACTTTAAAAAAATGCTGGTCTTCATGAAGACATGCATGGCTCTTGTGGATTAAAAAGCCTTGTTGAACTGGACCTTATGACCAAACTAAACATTTGAGAAAACATTGGGAATACACACTCTTTGTTTAGAGAGCCACATTAAAACCATCAGACAACAGAAAATACAGTTTGTACATGTTTTAATGTATAACACTAGTCAGAATACATTTGTAAAACCAAGATAAGACTTTATCTAGTGTCCCATGTGTAGTAAATTCTGTAAGTATGTTTTATGAAAAAGCCTTTTAATGTTTGTGTAAAACAAAAAAGATATCTTAACAGACTGGCTATTAATCAATACTATACATAAAGACAGTGGTTCCCAAAGTGTGGGGCGCGCCCCCTAGGGGGGGCGCAATGCCATTGCAGGGGGGGCGCGGGAAGCGGTATGGATGAATGAAGAAAAGCGGTTGTTTGGGGGGTAGGGGCGTGGACATTTTATTGTAGTCCAAAGGGGGGCCCAGAAGAAAATCTTTGGGAACCACTGCATAAAGAACAGACAATAAAAACCGAACTGTTCACTTTAATAACCATTTTTTATTTTCTCAATCAAAAACAGATGATTTCACCATCGCTCTGTGGCCTTTGAAGGACCTAACCGAGAACTCCTCCATTAAAGTATCAGCTGTGCTGAGAGGACACCAAGGAGGAGTCACCTGCATGGCTTTCAGCCCTGATGGTTCTCAGCTCCTTTCAGGTGGAAAAGATAAGGTACCTTCTTCAGCTCAGATAATTTACAGACCTTTTTTTTTTTTCATAAATAGTCCAACTCACACATTACTGACCTCCTACTTCTGTTGATTGAGGTTTAAAAGCTATATTTCTGTTCTGATGAGGCCTGTGTTTGTTTCAGGCTTTAATGTTGTGGAATCCCGACCCTTTTCAAGCGGCTCTTCTGAAATCCTTCCCTCACTGTCACCGAGACTGGATCACCGACTGTGCCTGGACCCCCGACTGCACTGTGAGTTCTCATTTTTCTCTATGTTAAATATATTACCAACTTATGATTGTGTAAACACTTTAATCCTATTGGGTGTTTTTATGGTGCTTTTTAAATAAGTTGCAAATGATCAATCATCAAACAATACCTAAAGTGGTTTACAGAAGTATGTATTGTCCTTTTAGAATTTGTATTTTAACCAGTTAAATTACAGTTTGGCTGTATTGTTCATTTAGAGGCTACACTGAATACAAAAAACAAAATACTAAATAAAAACTGGATCTTAAAAATACAAATTATTATACAAATTCAAATGCAGAGAGTGAATTTCCCCATTGTGGGATAATAAAGGGATTTACAAGTATTCACATTTACATAAATATAAATAAAGCTTGCAATGCTTTAATTCTCATGGTAATAAAAAATAATTAAATGCCAGCTGGAAACAAATGTCTGTATAAATAGAAATCTAGTGGATTTTGAATCCTTGATGGCAGCAATTCATCTATAACAAGCATGTGGTGGCAATGGAGAAGATTGGAGGAAATATCCATAGGAGCAACACTGAGAAAGATCCTATTGGCATTTAGGGCTGAGATGTTCAGGAAGCAGACAGATAAATCACAGCAGAACTGGAGCAGTAGGGATTTCTATAGGAAACAAAAAACACAACAAAAGGGCAATTTAAACCTCTGTTAATTAATCCTGTTCTAAAAAAAAGAATAAACCTAAATGCCGAAGCAGTGAATCAGGAAAACTTTGCATAGTGCAGAGAATTGGAGAAATTAAATCTCCTTTTCTGGCATACAATGTAACAAAACCGGGGTAAAACATGTGAAAATGGTGCGATGCTGGTGGTGCAGGGGTTAAGTGCACGATCAATGAACAGAAAGAACTGAAAGAAGGCTTAGTTCTTGATGCGGCCATCACAGGTTTGAGTCCCAGTTTCTCCTTTATCATTTCCCATCTCCTACTATTGAAAAATGATAAATATAACGGCCACTAGAGCCTAAAAATTCCTGAAAATAATCAACCCTCTAAAATATTCTGAACTTGTTCAATGAACCTCCCTACACAGAGTAATTTCTTCTTTATGTTTTCTTCCAGATAAGCTCATCAAATGATGGGAGGCTTTGTTTTTGGGACTTAGAAACAGGTTCCTGTCTCAGAGAAATCTCCTGGAGGAACCCACTTTCCTCAGTCTGCTGTGTGGTGAGAAAGTTATGACTCTTAGTTCATACTCTGTGTTTTTGCTTTCCTCAAATAGATGTTTCTCAAGTTGACTTAATTCAGTTAATCTAGATTGCACCAGTTCACCATAAACATAGAGCAAGTCAGCTAAATATATTGAGATCTTTCTTATAATTCAATGTGCTTATAATGTAATGCACTTTAATAGAGTCAGTCTAGTTACATTACATGGTGGACAGAACACGTTTCTTCTAAAGCTCACTAGCAAAAACTAGAAAAAACAGGTCCCCAGTACTTTCTATATGATAAAGATAAGAAGGTTACCCAACGTTAATAGCAGCAATATCCCCTCCAGGGGCTCTACCAATGAAAGGGACACGGCTAATGACAGTCGCTCTTAGCCTGAAGTGCTTTCTATAAAAAAAAAGCTGATTTAATGGTAGCCATAACTCTTGGATAACCTTATTTGGAAGAAAAGGGTTGAACTGTGAACAATCTTAATGGCAGCCGAAGTACTAAATATTTAAACTTAGAATCATTGAGTCCTGGGTAGTTTCTTTGGGAGCAACAGCTCTGTTAATAGAACCATCCATGAATGGAAAAGGCTAAGAACAGAATCACTGAACAAAGTCTACCTTCTATGGGAGAGAAAACAAGGAACATACAAGAGAAATATCCAGCTAAGTAGACCAGGTGTACCTTTAATGTAAAGAGAATGAAGAGAGGCAAAGCATGAATAGCAGCAATAAATGATGCATAAAGGGAAAGCAGCAAGATACGATGATGAGAGTAGTCTTTATAGCAGCCTACAAATATTTAACTACAGAAATAATCTAAGAAAACCTACAGAAAACCTCAACAACTCTAGATACAGGCTTAAAGACAGTCTTAATCCTTGTTTTTCACATAAACTTGTAACTTGCTGGAGGGATGAAAGCAGAGGGCTGGTTCCTCGGAACTGAATCTTGATTTTTCTTCTGTTCTGCTTTTAGAAATGCAGGGAACATGGAGTAAAATCATATTTAAAGTGATTCTAGTAAACATTTATTCAGATAAGTGTTGGTGTTTCTGTGATCAGGGGCCGCATGTAATCGCTGGCTGCTCAGAGGGGACGCTGCATGTTTGGAAGTGGCATGACAAAACTGAAATCTGCCACATATCTGCTCACAAGGAAAAGATAAACTACTGCCGCCCCGTCCCAAACACAGGTATTAAAACCTAATCTCAGTTTATGTTTTTATTCTAATCTGAAAGGGGAAATAACAGAAAGTTGAAATGTTGTCCTTAGTCCCGGAGAAGGAAACCAAACCAGAGGAGCTGACAGTTTTCACTGCATCTGATGACGGCTCCGTCCAGCTCTGGAAACCTTTGCAGGTATCCCACTTGAGATCAAATCAACTAATTTCATTAGATTCTACTTAATGTCCACGCAGCTTTCATCTGCAGCATTTACTCTTCCCTTACAGAATTAATTATACATTTCCTCAGGTTTGACCTAAGGATTAATAAAGTTCTTCTTTCAGGTTGAGCACTTACACGCCTTCCTGGGTCACAGTGGTGCCGTTCATGGAGTGGCTCAAAAAGGAGGAGTCCCAGAGTTTCTGACTGTGTCTGAAGATGGTTCACTGAGATGCTGGAAAACAGGTAAAACAATTCCAGAGACGCCTACCTGTGACCTAAAACAGTGTTCTCAATCCTGGTGTTCAAGAACCACTGTCCTGCAAAGTTTAAAGGTATAGAGGACGATCTTTTATTTCCAGATGGATCATCTAAATAAGTGGTCCTTCTAATTGTCAATCATTCTGGTGATATGTTTACGTAAGGCCCTCCTGCCTGCTCGTCCTGTTAGCCATCTTTTTCTTGCATGCACACTTTCAGGTGTATATCTGTGGTGAGCTACGGTTTCAGACAGTCACTGAAACTCACCTTTCTCACCATGGTTCTTTGAAAATGGCTGAGGGTCATAAGAGAAAAAGTGTCTACAAAGTGTATGAAAAGAAAAGAAAGGCCTCAGAAGAGGCAGATATATATCAAGGAATGCTTTGGGTGGAGAGTTCTCCTCGCAAACTGTGACAGCGGCCCGCTGCCAATACCCGACAGCGGAGACTAATAACAAAGATGGTGCAGGCAGCACCGTGCGGAGGGGGAGGAGTTATGTGACCAACAGGGAGCAAAAAGCAGTGATCATCTGTCCGAATGGTCAGTTAACTGAGTTCGCTATAAAGTTCACTATATTGTGGGATTTAGGGGTTAAGGCTGATTTATACTTATAAACTAGGTCCCCGCCCCTTCTGCAGACACTCTGCTGTACCTCTACCAAATCGTAGGTGACCACAGACAGTGACGCAGACAGGAGGCTTCTCATTGGTCAAATGGAAATCTGCCCTACCCTATTCGTATTTCCTGTTTGGTGCCTCACTGGTTTGTTTTGTTTGTATGACCACCACTGCGGAAAACGACTCGTGAAGATGGACCAGCTAGATGAGCGAGGTACGCGAGAACGCTGGGACCCACCTGGATCCCGCTCGTTTTCGCCCTCGTGTCTCTCCTTTGTCGGGAAAACTTGCCCCAACTTCCTCACCACCTCAGCCGTATCTAGACCCACAGCTAGTTCCTGATTATCCCTCTTGCATTGTGTTGTGGAATAACATAGCGCAGACCATGCTTTAATATTGGGTGTAAATCAAGCTTACTACTGCAGGGAGTATAAACAGCGCTTTGGGGAGGACAATCGGACACAGTAAGCTTGTATGAGCTATGCTAACAGCAACTGTTAAACAAAGTGTGCACGAGGAGAAATGGGCTCGTGCACGCTCTCACATGTGGAGAGGGCAGGTCTTTCAAAAAATGTGCGAAAACCCTCCACAAAACCCTTAAGGTGACTCCTTGGTTCCACACACCAGACTTGCATAAGGTGATGATTAAAAGGGTTCTGCAGTACTTGATGGCTGCTGAGAAGCTCATACAATCATTTGAAACAGCTGTGCTACAACAGAGAGACGTCTAAAACTTGGAGAGCAGTGGAACTTGAGGACCAGGGTTGAGAACCACTGATCTAAAACTTTGGGATAAAGTAACTGTCAATAAAAAGGATACATAGGTGTCCATATTTGTAAATGTTAGTCAAATATGTAAATAAGTTTGGGGTTTGTATTTGTTTTTATTGTTTTCAACTTCTACATTCATGTGACATTCAGACGCAGAGGCGTGCACAGCCATTTTGGGGGGCAGGTGCTCAGGAGGGGGGGAGGGCACTTTTTAGCGCACGTGCAACACTTAATTATAAAAAAAAATAAACGCATGTTGAA
>NW_015151206.1:163899-173649 GCF_000732505.1 Cyprinodon variegatus
AAGTTACAAATACAAGGTACAAGATTTAAACTTTGAAACATTACAAGTACAAATCTCAACTTTATGAGAAAGAATGACAAATTTATAAGAAAAAATCACAAATTTATAAGAACAAATAGCAAATTTATAAGAAAGAATCTCAAATCAATGAGAACCAATTGCAAATTAAAAGATCAATTTTCTTTAAAAAGCTGAAAACAAGTCACATATCTGAGCACATATTGCAAATTTATGAATACCTTCACAAATTTATTAGAATGAATCACAGGTTAACAAGTGCTAATGAGAACTATGAGAAAAAACTACTATGAGAACAAATCACAAGTTCTTAAAAATTACAAATTTGCAAGTAGAAATTGCTAATTAATCAGTACGAATCACAAATTTATAAGAACAAATTAGAAATCTGAGTATGAAATGTATCAGAAATGTGCAAATGTGTGTTGACAACAATGACCAAATGCAAATGAAGTTGTTTACTGTATTGATTGAAATTTAGAGACCTATGATTAAGTTTAGGTAATTAAGTGCTGGATTTAACTGTAACAGAAATCAAACTGCTTCAGTCTGCTGATCTGATCAATACCAGGCCGATTCTGTCTGGTGTCTGCAGATACTGCTGCCAACCTGAAAGGCCCCATCTCAGCCCTGTGCTTCTCCAAGGATGGGGACTTCCTGCTGGTTGGCTACGAGTCTGGTTTGCTGGAGCTGTGGCAGAATAACTCGGTGGTTGAGCATAAGCAGGTTAAAATAGTTTTTATGTTTCTTCCAGCTTCTGTTCTAGTAGTAAATTACTGTCCCATGTAAAGCTAAACATCTAGAGCCATTCATCTTAGTTTACACTGGAAAAAATCTAAATCTAAATAAGTCATTATTTTCTTAGAATAACTGTATTTGTTCTTGAATTGAGGACGTAAGAGACATTTTGCCAATGGAGCAAGACAATTTACATTTAAAATAAGAAAACACAATTACATTGTTTTATTTCAAGTGCATATGATCTTATTATCTTGTTTCAAGAGTAAAAATACTCATTCCATTTTCAAATAATCTTATTTACCTGCTCAAATTAAGGGTAAATACACTTAATTTAAGAAATTTTCACTTATTTCTAGATGGTTTTTCCAGTGTAAACATTGAATTAGAGCTGCAGATTATCAGAAATCTTCCCCATCTGTGCTTCCATCACTCTAACATTTTAGTATTTCCAGCATGTCTACCAAGACTCTGTCCAACTAACTAAATATTGCATTAGCATGGAGAATATCGCTTGGAATAAATTAGGAAATACGTATCGCACTCCAATAGCCATTTGAAATATGAACATTGCCCACACTTGTTATTAAAATGGTGATATGTTTTGTAGCTGTATCAATTGGTTATGTTCTGGGATGGTTTCTGTTTCAGGTATCCGACGGCCCCATCACAGCCGCCTGTTCCATGCCTGACAGTCAGTTCGCTGTCACCTACATGAACACCATGGTTGTTGATGTGTGGAAGATGGTGTGGAATCAACAATACAGCAAAGCTTGGTAAACAAAACAAAAAAAAACACTTTCTGTGCTACAGGAAGTTTTTATGATTCCAAGAAATATCATCAATCAACAGATCAAGATTGTGTCTGAAACTGCTTTGATAATCTAAGGTTTATTAGTAAACCTTAGTTCTGATATTCTGTTGCTTCCAGCCTGGTGAAGGTGAAGAGCCACAAACAGATCCACCCGACGATACGCCTCTTCTACAGCTCCATGCTGATCGGCGTCACCAACCTGGGACATATGTGTGATGTGACCAGTGAAGACCAAGACCAGTGGGGGAGTTCCTGCTCAGTGTAAATGTTCTGTTTTCTCACTCATTGATTCTAGGAGAGGATTCAGGCGACTCTGAGAGACACGTTTTCTTGCTGTTATGTGATTTTATCGCTGTTTCATACGGTGCGTTGATACCTAAACATGTCTCTTGTTTGCAGCTGGAGTCAGAGCGTCAATGTTCTGAGTGTGGTTCGCAATGATGAAAAAAGTGTGTGGTTGACTGGCGAAGGCGGCGAAGATGGTAGCCTTGGCTTTTTTGTGAGTTTTTTTTTCATGCCATTCTACAATTATATACAATGCATTTTGGTTAAAAGATATTCAAGCATTTAGAATTAAATGAAAGTGAATTAATTTCAGAAGTTTTACATTTTTATTTAATGTGTTATTCTACAAAAAAAAACAAAGGGATAATATTCTACACTTTAAAAAGAAATTCTATTTGAACATTTTATCCTTTGAAATGTCCATGGCTCATGATCGAAGAAACAATGCCAAACCCTACTATGTTTATTTCTAAAGCACTTAAATTATAACATGAAAGCTGAGAGAAGTGCAGTTCAAATATGCAAAAAAAAGAACAATAAAATAGTAAAACAAGTATACAAAAATAGAAATCATAATATCTCAAAAACAATGAACAAATCCACTATTAGGACACAGATGTCAAATCACTTTGAGTTGAAATCCAAAGCAATTAATTGTTGTTTTTTCTTTTTTACAGTTTTTAAAACAGAAAGAAATTAGGCCTTCCTAATGTTTGGAAATGGCTCATTCCACAATTTAGGAGCCAGAGTTGTTAATAATAATAAATAATTGAACTTTACTGATCTCACACTGGAAGAATTCACCTCTGCATTTAACCCATCCCCTTGGGGAGCAGTGTGCTGCCATTGTGCTCATTGTGCTGCATTGTGTTCCTCATGTGCTCTCAGACCTTTGTATTTAAGCCGGTTTTTGAAAAACAAATAAAGATGGTTCATATCTTTTTATGTCATCACACTGTTTTCACAAGGAAGTACATTACACAGTCACAGCTACTGCAAAAGTTGTAAATGATATTATTGAAGCCTTGGATACAAATCACTACTTTGTTGTACTTTTTATTAACCTGTCTAAGGCATTAGACACTGTTTAACACAGCGGTTATTAAAGGTGCGCCACAGGGCTCCATATTAGGTCCAAAGCTGATTTTAATGTATGTAAACAATGTTGTTAAAAACGTTTTTCCACATTTATATGCTGATGATATTGTAGTTTATGGCTACAGAAAAACTGTTCCTGCTGTGTTTGAATGTCTACTGTCTCCATTTGACTCTATTCAGTCTGACAGCCTTCATCTTAGGTTACGTCTAAATGCTGGTTTATGTTTGGCTGTGACTCCATCCTTGGGAGAAATATCAACTGTGCTGCTGCCATCTACACCTTGGTTGCCCTGTTTTCCAGTGTAGTCCTGTTTCTCTGACCGTGACTGGCTGGATGTGCTCTCTTCATCCTCTGACATGGGTGCTGGCTCGGAGCTTGTCTGTCTGGCTGTGTGTTTCCTGGACAGGGCCGCCTTTTACAGCTGCTTTTTGTATCTCAGCTTCCTCCTCTATATCTGCTTCCGTCTTCCCTGAACCCAGTCGGCCTCGGAAGAAAGCCGCCCACACTGAGTCTGGTTCTTCTGGAAGTTTCTTCCTGTTAAAAGGGAGTTTTTCCTCTCCACTGTCGCTACAAGCATGCTTAGTATGAGGAATTGAGTCGATGCAATCAACTGGTTTTCCTTAGATAGAAAACTTTGAATCAATCTGACGGTATGATCTAGTAAACTGTAAAGTGCCTTGTGATGACATGTGTTGTGAATTGGTGCTATAGAAATAAACTGAATTGAATTGCTTAAATAAAAAAGTCAGGTTGTTTACAAACCAGAAGAAAGTTTAACGAGACCTTCTTTTCATAGTAACAGCAATTGAGCCTGTTGGCAAAAACTGACAAACAACCCTCTTTTAAATCACATATTGAAAATGTGCACAAGGAACCATATTTATCAAAAGATGATAAATAGCCAGATGTATTGCGTGAGATGATTAACTGTGTTCCTTAAATATTCATAAGGTTCCTTTTCATTTCAGTTTGGCATGGGCTCCTCAACTGAAATAGCGACGTCTTTCTGCTCAGTGACAATGAAGTTCAGTGACGAGAAGGAAAAAGTGGAGAAAAAACAAAGCACTATAACAGCCATGACAGTGGATCAAGGTACCAAACACAACAGATATTAAAGGTTGTGTGTTTCACTGCTGTCATGAAATGAGTGGTTTTTATACTAAAGCAGAAAAAACAAACTGTGACTTTCATGGATTTAGGGCTGCAACTAATGATTAATATGCAAATTGAAGAATTAAACCAGATGAAACTCAGACTTTTCCACTTGAGGAGTTCTGGATAGAGTATATTGGAAGATTACATTTTTTAAAATCTTAAATACCAAATGTTTAGATATTTTTTTTTTTACAATTTTGGTATAATTACTGCTCTAAGTGGGTTTCTCTGTGACCCAAATACATGTTTGAGAGTTTCTATACTCCAGTTAATGACTACTACATTAGTTTAAGATTATTCCAATAATCTATTAACTGCGATTAATCTGATTCATTGTTTCAGTCCTTCATGGATTACAAGTTTGACCAGTTATAACAATGTTATTATTGAATTCATAGCGTTCGATGCTGTTATTAAACTACTTTGGTAGCTTTAATGTGATGCTTCTGTTTTTCAGAGTTTGTGGTGTGTGGAGATGATGAAGGCAACATGTGGTTCAATCAACATCCAGACATTTCATCATGGAGCAAAAGAAAACCTGTAAGGGCTACAAAAAAATCTGTTATTTGTTAAGAAATGCTCTGTGTTTAACACCCGGAAGCTTTCTCTCTAAAGTTCATTCCCTGAAAAGAGATCAGTCAGGACAAACTCTTTAAATAACACTTCATAATGTATATGGATTAAATAACCATGAGACATGGCAACAGATTTTGACATAAATTGTAATCTTATTCAGACCAGAGAAGTTACGTAGGGTTACAGAGGGCAGCGCTTACCAACTGGGCTTACTTCTAGTTTGAGATGCCCAAAACCATAGTCAAAGAAACATTTTATACAACTCTTTAAACATTTCACAATTATTAACTGAAATAAGAAAAATACCTAAAAGATGGCCAAAGAAGGCAATTGCCCCATTCACCCAACCTTTTTGAAACCATGTCGAAAACTGTCCGAGCACGGTAACCAAGATAACTGTTGAGTCTAAATGGTAGTTCATCAGTAGGGCAAGGCAAATTTATTTGTATAGCGCAATTCAGTACAAAGACAATGCAAAGTGCTTTACATGATTAAAACACAGGAAGATAAAACAGAATCCAAGCAAGTAGGAAAAAATAAAAAAATAAATACAGGGCAGTTTCAGTTCTGGCTCAGTTCTCAGATAACAAAGAGCACAAAGCAGACCTCGTCATCTCCTTACAGTCATCCTCCGTAATCATGAAATTTCAGACATTCATAAAAATACCAGCTTCCCTACCTAGCTTCCCTACCATGCCACATGATTTCCAGTGATGATTCAGCTTAGCAGTTTGATGAACCCCAACGTCTGTTGTTGTTCCCTGCGTCTGTAAGCCCTGATTAGACTATCGTTTGTCGTATCCACTTCCCAAAAGCCAACTCTGTCAAGCAAATTCACCAAACGCTGCCTTCTTTGCCTAACTCTCCACAAACAATGACATATCACAATCATAACCCCACTTCCTGAACGTTACAGGCACGGGCATGATGGTTTGCTTATTAACATCTAGACAGCAGTAGTACCGTAGATCACCACTAGGACGCGAGAAACTGTGCTGGCGTGGTGTGCAAATGGTCGTAAGGAACCGAGCTCGGGATGGTAGTGTAAATGTGGTAAATGCCATCAAAACGATCCAAGACCAACAATCCAATCCAACAAACAGATCCAAAGGAAGTAGGTTAAAAGTTAACCTAAAAGTGACCCAAAACAGGAGTTTTGGATGAACCTGAAACTAATGGATGCTTAATATTTCTCATTGGAAGAACATCTCTGACATTTCTTTCCAGTAATTTCCTCCTCCGCTGGTCACACCTCACCAATTCAGTTAAAACACATCCATGAAATCCAGCTAGCCGCGATGGATAACAGTGTTTTAAAGAGTTTGTCTTCAGATAAAGGCAATATTTGTGATTTCAGGCCCCGTCCACANACTTCGTGTGGACGGGGCCTCAGATTCCCCTTATATATGGAGAAAGAGATTAACCACCATCAACACTTTTAAATATATATTTTTTTACTTTTGTGTTTGAAGAGAGAATAAAATAATCACAGGATTATGGATTATTTACTGTAATAAATGTTTTTTAAAGATTAAATACTGTGTTGGGCTAATGATGCTCCTGGGCAGCTTTGATTCCAACAAAGTTTAGTTTCTGATTAGCGACAAAAAAAAAAAAAAAAAAACATCTCAGCAGATGTGCAAATGAATACTTTTACATCTAATCTCATACTTATTATTTTTTTCTAATATTTTCCATAGTGTCTCACTTTACAAATAGTATCTGTAATTAGAATAGAATAGAAAATCCCTTTATTTTCCCACAATGGGGAAATTCTGGTGTTTATAGCAGCAAAAACATTACAGAAAAAAAAAGTTACACCTTAGAAAAATGTATAAGAATAACATAATTGTGAAGAGTTGAAAGATAAATAATAAAATACTGTACTGTAAAGTATTTAACAATATAAAACTGTGCAGCTGGAGAATTAATAACCAATATCCAGCTATGGACTTTTCTACTGTAATGGATATTTGAAAATAGCAGCAACATCAGAGATGTGCAAAATGACAGCAGCAGGTTATTTAACTGACTAAGATAGAAACTGCAAAATCAGCCTGAATGTAAGAACTTGTAGAGGTTGTTGGGAACAGTGTTGGTTATAAAGTCTTAACAGCTGCAGGGAAGAAGGATCTGTGATAACGCTCCTTGGTGCATTTAGGGTGAATTCACAGTTCATTAAATGCTGTATATATTTATATTTGTTTGTTTGTGTTTAGCAGCCGAAAAAATTCCTCATACATATAGAGCATCATTTGGTTATCAATCTTTTACTAATTCGGATTGTTATATTATGCTTTAAGTCCTAAGGAGTTGATCCTTTTAAAATAGTCATTTTGGGTTTGATTAGGAGAAAACAGTAGTATCATTAGTTGTTTATAACTCTGTCCTCAGGTCCATCTGGACAGGATCAGTGAGCTGAAACTCACTGACAGCGTCATCATCTCCGCCTCCTATGACCGCACGCTGAAGCTGTGGGACAGAAACACCAAGAAACAGGCAAGCATCTGTTTTTCAGGATAGACTCTCTGAATCATAACACCCACTCAACTTCTCAGGTGCAGTTTTATTCTCTGTATTTAGTCAATTATCTGTGTCTTTATTGTCCTTTTTGTTTTTTTATCATCGTCATTCAGGTGGGAATGTTTGTGTGCGGCGGTCCTGTTCTGTTTCTGGAGCTGAACCCAAGAAAACCCAGTGAGCTGGTCTGTGCTGATGGACAGGGGAAGCTTTACTTCCTCTCCTGGAAGGATTAGACGTCCTATCAAATCCCTTGCACACATTAGCAAACTGCTTACCAAAGATTTGTTTAGTCCTCACAAAGTGCAATGCTTGAGTAAAGAAGACTTTAATACTAACGATTGCTGCATATTAGAAGGAATAACTATTTGTGTTTTTCATGTTTAATTTAATCTTTGTTTAGACGTCTGAGACTCAGAGGCTGTATGTCGTCTGATTAGATCTATTTTTGTTTTTTGTCAGGTTTATTATCCAACAATAAATTGAAAATGAATAATAATTCAACCACCTTATTCCTTGCAATAAATCTCCTGAAAGGTCTTAGATTTTAGTACATTTATCACATTCCAGCCACACTGACTGCTTCGGTTGTATCATTTGTTGAAGTGCATTTGTTTGCGTTTAACCTTGAAACAACATTTCATTCATTGAAGTTTTAGATGGTAGTTGCTGCTAATCCTGAGGATATTAAAAAAATATCCTCATATACGTCTAATAAAAAGTTGGTAAGTGGCTCAAATGCAAAAGCATTAATAAATCAACACTTCAATGTAATTGCCTCCATAAATCAACATTCTGGCTGTTTATTCTGAGTCAAAGCAATGTAAGACATATTTGGAGATCCAAGTTTTACTTGTTTGGCTGTTCTAAACTCTGAATTACATACATAAAACTAAATACTTTATTCTGAAAAATATCCTTAGCAATGTGCCATGTAATGCCAAAGGCTTAGCACCAAATTCTGGCAATTTCACAAGTTTTTTGACATCCTTTGACATCTAGTCTGTGTGCTTTGGGTCTACGCCCCAGTCTGAAGCAATCTGTTGCCTGTTTTTATCCATGAAGTCTCTCTAGTTGTACAGATTGATGCCTGGATTCAAAATACATTATATCGGTTAAGGAACCTTTTGCTGTTTATAAAGCCACTCCACCTTACAGGCTTGATAGGTTCTGCAGAGATTATTGTCCCACGGAAGGTTCTCCGCAGAGGAATGCTGAAGCACGGACAGTGACTTGTTAATTGCCCTTTCTGACCAAGGCCCTTCTCCTCCGATCGCTTAGTTTAGACGGCTGATCAGTGAGATTCCCACCATTTCCAAACTTATTCCATTTGGCAAAGATGGAGGTCTCTGCTTTGTTGTAACCTTAAGCAAAAAAAAAAAGTTCCTCTGACTTTATCCTTTGTATTTGCACTCTAACATGAAGCTGCGTTTACTACAGGTGGACTCCATTCAGCTGCAAACGCATCTTGAGATCAGAGAAAATATGTGTTTCATGCAAAGGCTGTGAATACTTACATTTGTTACCATTCTATTTTTGATTAAATAAAGAGTGGTATAAAGCCGTAACATAATAGGTAAAAATATGCAGCAGATAATATGTATATATTTGTTCTCATGTCCATTGTAGAACAAATATCTCCAAATGCCTGCAGCGAGTAAGGAAAGTTCTGACAAGTCAGAACAAGGTCGAGGCAATCAACGGCTATGCCTTACCAGTAATCGGATACATTGCTGAGATAAGTTGGTCTAAGGAGGAAATTCAGGACTCTGATGTTAAAACACAAAAACTTATCCCCAGGCTTTAAACCAACTACAAAGAAGGAGGCAGAGGCCTAGTGAGAACCAGAGCCACCATTAAAGATGAAACATCCACGCTCCTAGAATCCATCAGGAAGATGGCCCCAAAGGATGAAGCACTCAGGGAATGTCTCAGCTGGAAGCTGGAAATGAAGGAACAATCATTTGAGGAAAAACCCCTGCATGGTATGTATCAACCACAGATAGCTGAAGTGGCTGAAGTGACTAAATCCAGACCAATGGATAAAGAGGGCTGGGCTCGAGAACAGCAGAGAAGCAATGATCATAACAGCACAGGAGCAATAGAGGCCTGGATCTGCCATAGCAGGTGTTGAGGTGAAATAAGATACTCTGTCGCTACACTCACCTCCCCAGGATTCATTGATTGATGGAGAGAAAAAAATCATATTAAACAGAAGTTGGAGATGTTTTTCTTTATCAATTGATGTCCAGAGAGACTGTGCAGAAATCTACCTCTCCCAAACCTTCTGTTGGAGCTATTTATTCTTTATTTCTTTATCCATTTGAATTGTGTTAATTCCTAAACTTATATATTTTTTGTATTATTTACAGACTTAATTTATAGGTTAATTGTTGCATTTTTGTGCATCTATTTTTTGTTGTTTTATTATTTTTTCTTTATTTATTATGTAAAACAGGAAGAAATGTGGGCGGTCCACTTTCTATAATTGTAGGAGCCTAGTAAGGACCAGCAGGCATTTAGGTTTGGTGACTAACGGTTTTTA
>NW_015151206.1:173755-177919 GCF_000732505.1 Cyprinodon variegatus
AACATCTACAAGTTTGGACTTCCACTTCTTTTGCCTGCGTCAAGAAAACGTGACCCCAGTGCCTATAGTGGCTTATTGGAACTTAATTGGATGTTTGGTTTGACAAACAATTGCCACTACACCTTCTTTATTTATTTTAACAATGCATTATATCCTACTACTCCTACTCTCTTCCCAATGCACAAAGCTTAACCAAGTCATATTCTCCCTTTTGATCAAATCACCAAATCCTCATTTATCACAAGTTTCTTCTCACCACAAGAGTTTCTTATTCTCCGCTTCTGCAGCTCAGACTGGCAGTATCAGGAACTGTGTGTCTAATTATTTTCAAGGCTGAATAATTTCCCTCAAACTTTTGTCAGATTATTGCAGTCTTACGAGCTTGAGCAATAACTCTCAACAATGGTACTTATGAAACTTATATGATACTTTGCATAACAGTTATAACTACATATTTTTGATTCAACCTTATAAGCTAAGACATTTGTTCGCACATCATAAGTTAATCCATTAATTTTTCTCAAGTGCAGGTTATGCAAAGAGGCCCCAGAAACCATCCAGAATATCACAGCCAGCTGTTAAGATACTGGCAGGAAAGGAATACATGAAACCTCATAACCAAGTGGCTGATGTGGTGTACAGAAGCATCTGTGCAGAATGCTAGCTGCCAGCCAATGGGGATAAATGTAATGTTTAATGTGACCATCCCAAATGATGGAAACATCAGGAAATAAGAACATTAGCAACTGGAACAATACCAAGGTCCCATGGAAGAACTAGAAAGAACCTGGTAGGTAAATGCAATGGCAGTACCCTTGGTCACTGGAGCACTGGGGGCAGAAACCACACTGGAACAGTGGAGTACAAGGGGTGGGTGACAGAACAGTTTCAGTTTCTATCTATGTAAATATGAATGTTTTTATATGCAACATAGCCCCTAATCTTCAAATATCCTGTTAAAATCACAGTTCTCAAGTTTAATCAGATGGTTTAGATGTCTCCTCTTCCAATAGATTGATTGATGGCTGCTTTGATTAAACATGGTTTCCATCTGTAGAAGCTATGCTGTTAATTTGATCATCTCAATTCTACCAACAGTGGTTCCTTCTACTGTGAAGATCCATCCTACTGTCGTTGAAAAATAAAAAATCTTCTTATATTA
Organism: Cyprinodon variegatus; assembly: GCF_000732505.1. Taxonomy (NCBI): domain Eukaryota; kingdom Metazoa; phylum Chordata; class Actinopteri; order Cyprinodontiformes; family Cyprinodontidae; genus Cyprinodon; species Cyprinodon variegatus. The sequence goes on from NW_015151206.1 coordinate 174,918, forward strand.
AAATGTTTTTAGATTTGTTTTGGTGACAAACTGCTCTATGTTTCATATATATTTGGAAAAAGACTTGTCTTGCTGCAAAGTAGGTTCTCCAAAAGCATTTATTGAGAATTGTGAATTGAGAGAACAGAAAGCAGAAGTTTTTGAGATCTGATTGTAAAGGTAAAGGGATTAAAAACTAAAGTGCTTTCGGGTGCTCAGAAGGTAGCGGTTTTGGACAGGAAGAGCTGAAAGGTGACATTTCTCTCATGCACGGAGGTGCTGTTATTTCCTGCTCTACATTCTATACTCTGAGAGTAAAAGGCATACATTTAATGAGTTTATGATGTCTCTGTTACTTATACTGGCTCTGCTGATCCTCATTACGATACCAGGTAGGAGATCATATACAATTTAATTAACGTTATTCACAACTTTCAGTAAAAAAAAATAAATTGTAGTATTATATGACAAGCTGAGCTCAAGTAAAGATAAAACAAAGTGAAAAATGCTTTATGATATTTTGGGTTATTAAAGTATTCAGCCTAAAGATTTTGCTGTTTACAAAAATATATCTTTGGGTGTGGAAAACACAATTTTTAGCAACTTTAGATAAGTTAAAAAAAAATATAAAGCGAATTGTAAACCTGGTATGATTTTTACAAGGATGTTTATTAGGATTTCTGATATCAGAAAGCATAAAACAGACACTCCTAACTGTGTTACTGTCCATCTACATTTTACAGGAATCGATGTTTTCACTTCTGTTACGGTGCAGACGGGTGGGGATGTTTTTCTCAACATCTCAGAAGCGGATGTTCCCAAAGACTTTCACCTTCTTATTTGGAAATTCTTCACAGATGATGTGTTGGTGTCTTTCTGGCCAAGCGGAAAACCAAATGTCCGCATTGCTTATGCTGGAAGGATTGACATTTTAGAAAGAAAATACTCTATAAAACTAAAGAATCTCCAAAAATCTGACGTTGGACTTTACATGGCGATGGTAACGGCAAAGTCAGAACAAATAATAAGTAAATATAATGTCACAGTTCAAGGTAGGATTATTTATATTTAGAATTAACTAAATGTTCCCACATTTTAATGAAAATGTTAATATGTGATGTTGCACGTGTTACGAGAGTTTTTAATCCTTTTCATCTTCCTTAGTGGCAAAACAGTTGGGTGAGCCTCTCTTTTTGCCACCCGAAAATATAAGATAGCACCTTCAAAAGCTAATAAAACAGTTTCTGTAATCAGCAGCAAGCAGGAATAGAAACTCTCCTCTGACTGTATGATTAGGAAAAGCAATAGCAAAGTATGGTGGGAAAAAAATCTACTGTAAATCCTATTAATCTCCTTTTAGATATATTAACTATGAGTGTCGAGTTTCATTCACTCAGGCCTCAGAGCTGCAAGTGTCTGAGTAAGAGGAGTGTTTGGGATAAAAATAATAGTTCTTATAACAAGCTAGTCTTTTTTTCAGGGATTTTTTTTTCAAAAGGTATTATTTGCAAACTGTATGTCTCTATTTGGGTAAAGATATGTGGAGACCTTCACAGCCTTCCTTCAGGGCTTTAATGAGGGAGAAACAAACACTGTCTAGTTCAGAACAGAGCAGAAACATCATACTGTGAGGGCTGTTTATGATTTTGTTCTCTTAATCTACTTTGCAAAGTAAAATTAAGTGCTGACTGACTGAAATCCATTAATCTCCATTTATTTACCTGGATTGTATAGTTGAATATTTTTTTCAAATTACAATTTGGCGTTGTCGGCAGGATCTCCTCGACTGATTTTTCTGGAAGCAGTTAGATTAGATTAGATGAGCTTTATTGATCTCACAGCGGAGAAATTTCACTGGTCACATATTGGCATAGTAATTAAAGAAGGTGCAAACAAGGAGGAGAAGGTGCATTAAGAATAAACAAGCAAGCACTGTATATACAGTATATCAAGATAAGAATAAGAATTAAGGTGCAAGTGTACATGTATCACACACAATGAAAAATAAAAAATAAATAAAAAATACAAGGGAGTAACACAGAGATTTGAGGTGTCATATGTACAATCAGGATGGCTTATATACAGCTGGATTGACTTTTACATTAAAGTGTAGTAGGTAAGGAACAACGGTGAGGTAGTGGTTATGTAGTTATGACAGAAGTGTCGAATCAACCTGGGATTAATTCACGGACACCACCCAAATAGATGGGGGAGGGGGAACTTCTGACTTAATGTTTCCAGGTTTCAGCAGGAGATTACGTACTGATGTTTTTGAGACGGTGGGAAATGTTCACTCAGCATGGCTCAAATATTTTTAGATTTAACATTAAGATAGAGGTAACAGTTTCTACTGGGGACAATGGTAGATTTGGGTTTTTCCACTTGAGAACAAAAGGTCTCAAGTGGAAGAAAAAAAAAAAGTTATTCCAACCACAACAAGGTGATGACTAGTATTTCCTCTCTACATCTTTGCAGAATCGGCCCAAAGCAAACCCACTGCTATTAGGGCCAGCCTTGCTCTTTGCCGCCCCATTTCAAAGCTTCCCTGGGTGGCTGCCTTACTGTCCAGCCGCAGGCTCTTTTGCGTTTTCTGTGTATCATTTTAATGCTTCAAATTGGTTCTCCCCCTCACTCCCTCTCCGTAGATCCAGTGTTTCCAGTGGATCTGGTCATTGACTCCGTGTCCAGCGCCTCTTCCTTATGTAACCTAACAGTGACGTGCACCACCAAGGACTCCAGCATCAGCACCACTGTTAGATGTACCAACAGCACTTGCCTTCAAGAGGGAGGAGATAAATCAAAGGTCACCCATTCTGGCGCTTCTCTCCACATCTACCTGTCAAATGTGTCAGTCATTTGTAACCATAGCAACCAGGTCAGCTGGTCGGAGAAAAACACAACAACTGATCAGCTTTGTCTGCAATGTGATGGTAAGTCTATTTACAACAAGTTTACAAATGCAGAGCCCTGCCCAAGTAATCTTACCTCTTAAGCCTTTTTTTTTATTTTATCAAGTTGCAACC
>NW_015151206.1:180598-184522 GCF_000732505.1 Cyprinodon variegatus
AGCAGTTGGACAGGTGTACCTAATAAAGTGGCCGGTGAGTGTATATTTGCATTATAGCATTTATTCAAGAAACTGCTTTAGATGGAATAAACTAACAGATTTGTAGAGATCTTAATTGATGAGTAGATATACACTGTCTGTTACCCTTCATGACAACAGGATTTTACTGCACTGGTCGTGTTATTGTTGCAGATGCAGAAGGACTCTCTGAACTCTCAGTCTGTCTGGTGAAGAAAGTCGTCTTCTCAGTCGGTCTCATCATCATGGCGTCGGCTGTCATTGGCGTCCATCTCATGCAAAAGTTCAAGAGAGAAAAATAACTGGATCCCTGCTTGTCTTTTAAAAAGTCGGTTGTCTTTGTTTGTATTCTGACATATTTCTTGATGTTGTGATGAGGACATTTCAGCTTGAATTTATGTCTGGCATGTAAAGTAAAGGGTTAAAAAATCTCCACATAAGCCTGAATGTTTATGTTAAATGAAAATATAACTGTAAATATATAATTATTTTATGTAATGACCCAAATGTTTGTCATTCTTTGCATATTTTTACTAATCAACTCTTTTTCACATGCAACATTGTGTGTAGTGTAATGGATAAATAGAATTGAAGAAGAAACTTTATTTTATAATATAAAATTAATGGAAAATAAAAATGAAAAAGGGGGTTCATACAGCTATATTTACGATTATAGAAGTTTCATTGGACTCATGAAGTTTGCCACCATGTTGTTGACGGTCTTAATTGTTTCTTTAAACTTGAAAAAATTCACAAGCAAGTTTGAACTGAACAGTAATGTTTGTGGTAATTGAAAAAGCTCCCCTTAATGTGTCCCTGATGTGAGCTGGTGCATCTGGTCCTTTTATAACCAATGAAAAGCTGATTTTCATTCTCAGCTTAAGTTTATTCCTTGAACATAGGTTGAGCCACGTTGCCCCCACTGTTTGCATTCATGGACAGGTTCACCGTGGTAAGACAAACGTTTCTGGTTTAGAAACCTCACGATTTTCACCACTGCTCTCTACACAGGATGTGGTTCTATCCAATGACCAAATGAGTTTGCTCTGGAGCAGTTTGCACCTTTACAGACAAATTCAGGAAACCATTTGCATGAGGTGCACAAAAGCTAATCTGTTCAATGTTTTTTGTTTATATTAAACCCATAAGTAAATCAGCACTTTGAGTAAAGGGCTTCATATTCTCAAAGGGTTGTTTGGATGATGCACATTTATTTAAATATGTGCTGAGAACTCATTGAAAACATAAGAATTTAATCGATTACAGCAATGAAAATGGATAATATAGATACATTTTTCATTCTTATTAAAAAACACAAATTGCAAATATGCCTCTGTGTTTTTAAACCTAGCTGTTAGTTCTTTATATTGTTTAGAAACATTTGTTCCAAGAGCAGACTTTCACAAAAAGGGGTAGGCTTTTATTGATAAATAGCGCCTCCCAGAGGACAGTTGGTGGATAAGGTTATATTATACCTGCTCTTAAAATGCATTTCTTTATTCATCTGGGGGTCAAATATGAAAAGCATGAAACATAATCATGATAGTGGGGTAACATGCAGTTTTATTATTTTTTGGCATAATTTTTTGGCAAACAATGTTTTGGTTAAAAAAAGACAGAAAAAAGACAACAACCAAAAACTATATCCCCACACCAGGTAGACCACATCCATTTTTTCTAACATGTCTTAGGTAGTTAGCATCCTCTTAAAATTTTATATATTTTCTCTCGAGTCAGGGTTTAAAGCATGGCAAAAATTATAATTGAGACAATTAAAAGTGATTTACATAAATAAAGTAATAATACATGTGCATTTTACATAAATAATACAGTAATTAGAAAAAAATGTTTGTAAATAAAATGAGAGTAGTCCCATACATTCTCATCTTCATACTTTGGAGCTTAGAAAAAAAAATTAAAACTGGAACAATAAAAAATCCCTTTATGGTCCCACAAAGGGGAACTTTTGGTGCTAAAGCAAAAACCTTGTGCTGATATATCAAGTTGTATGTTAAGACAGTATTTCTTCAAAACCCTGACCCTCTCCACTGTTGCTACATGCATGCTTAGTGTGAAGGATTGCTAAAGAGTCAATACAATCAGTTGGTTTTCCTTACATAGAAAACTTTGAACCAATCTGACTCTATGATCTGGGTGAATTATCTTTGTAAAGAGCCTTGAGGTGACGTGTTGTGAGTTGGTGTTATACAAATAAACTGAATTGAATAGAACAACCCATCATGTAGAACATGGTTGCAAACCCTACATATTATTTTGATTTTCATTACATATGTTGTTTGTTAAGTGTTAAGGTGATTTTTCTAGGTGATGGGGACTCAAGGCAGACTTAAGTATTTCCACCTGCAGGGCAGCGGATCCTTTCCCCCCTGACTTAAATAATCTTGGTATTTACTACCGTACTTGGAGAACCACATACAGTATACTGAACTATCTCAGTGGAAGCTCTTATATTACTGGTTAGTCGTTCTTATCTTGATTTCCATGCTGCCCATGAGGGGATGGGATGGTGAATCATGGCAGACTAAAGCATTTGCTCCTCCTCAGCTCTTGCTTCCTGATCTGAATGATGTCGTCGTCTTGTTCTTGGACACCCATTGAAAGGTTGGGGCTTCTTTGCAGCAACAAAGGGAGAATTGTGAGAAACAAAATGTTAAAAACATTCAAAAAAAAGATTATGAAACACCCAAAACCAAACTGAAAAGTAATGTTGAGAAGTTTAAATATAAGTCAAAGACTGAAGTTTCCTTTTCTAAAGTGGTTTAATACTCCAGTAAATGTGATTATGAATTTATGACTAATCAAGGTTGGAACATAAAAACTCAAAAGGAGTTTTGAACTAGTTTTAATCATCACATATACAAAAGACATAAAACACAGACCCAATTATTTTGTGTATGTAGCACACTTTTTAACATCAAACCTAAATCGGCTGTAATCAATTAGGAGGTAGTTTTTCATAAGATATGCATCTTTATGATACATTAGAATAGACTTACCTTCTTCATATAACATACCACAGCTGCAACAGCTGCACAAGTGAAAAAAGCAATGATTCCAACTGCGATCCAAATAGAATGGTCTGCAGATTCTAAAAAACAAAAAAGAAACAGATCAAATATGGTGTTAAGAACCCTTTTAGAGGATTTTAGAACCATTTTAGGTTGTAAGTTGTCTCTGGCTTAATTACTGTGGGACCTTCTGGTACAGATAAAACTCGTTCTGTTTAGCCTCTTGTGAACCTAACTTGTTCAAATTAAATCATCATAGTGGAAATGTTTTTGGTTTTTTCATGGGGAGTACATTTGAGCCAGAAAACCTAAGGCCTGGGCAGCTGATGCATTGACAACAGGCCTGTGATGTATTTCAGTGTTAGGTGGGTTATAGATTAACAGAAGGATTTAAAATCCATTCTGTTAGTCATAAAGAAACTGTTTTAAACTGACTTAAGGACTGGGGTATTGTGCTCCACTTTCTCAGTTTTAGTGAGGACACAGACATCCGCATTCTGGATTAATTGCAGCTGCCTGATCGAGTTTTTAGGCAGACGTGGAGAGACAGCTGCGGCCATTGAACACCTTGATGAGGGCAGTCTCTGTACTGAGGTGATCATCCAAGCCTGAGTGGAAGACATCAAGCTAGCTATTCACTTCTGGGAAGTTCTTTAACTGCTGAAGCACAGCTTCCCCATAATCTTATTGGTAAAGGTGAGGTTTGAGATAGGCCTGTAGTTCTGCAGTAGCAGATTGTCCAAGTTGCTCTTTTTCAACAGCAGTTTGATTTTTGCTGTTTTTTGGCCTTGGAGGAACACATTGGACAACAGGGCAGTGTTTATTATTTGAAATAAATCAGCTGTTACAACAAGAAAACTGTTGGTAAAACATGTTA
>NW_015151206.1:187698-191159 GCF_000732505.1 Cyprinodon variegatus
CTTTTAGTACGGAGTGCTTTATTGTCGTAAAAGTTAGGTATGCATTTTCTTATTCTCTTAGAAATTACAGATGTTCACTTCTTTCACTCTTTTCTGCTTTGTTGACAATTCTGTACATTCTGTAGCAGGATATATACATAAATCAAAACAAAATAAGAGACCATCTGTTTATTCAAAAACAGTTGAAGGTCTGATATGAATCAGTGTCACTGAGTCATGGCAAGAATATGTTGTTGTTTTTTTTACTAGAGAGGATGTATAAGCTGGTCTAGCTGAGGCCAAAGAGGCCGGTTTAACTGGTGTGCAGCGTTTAAACATAAACTCACTTCCTAAAAGCTGACTTGGTGGAAGCTAAACTGCTCTATCACGTGAGAACACTGCCGCCGCTCTTTTCCTCTACATTAGACTGTTCATCAGTCCTTAGATGTGCAGCAACTGGATCTTTTCAGATCAACTCTGCGTTTAAAGAAGAGAAAAAGCAGCCTTAAAAAACTGAAGCGGTTTGTAACTAAGTGATTCTCTGAGGTTTTTGTGAAGTTTTCCAGTTATTTTTTAATTTGATACTAGAGGAGTGCAGAGTTACGGAGCCCCTCTGATGACATGGTCAAAAAAATCGTTAATTGTGGCCACGAAGTAGTATTTCGCGGCCACAATTACCACAGTTAAACATTTTTTTTTGGACCATGTCATCAGAGGGGCTCCGTACAGAGTAAAGCAACACTGAACCACTAAAAAGGCACAACTGAAAAACCTGCATCTGTCCCACATTGTCCCTCAACAGCATGCTAGTTGTTCCAGATTTATATTTTATATCTGTTCATTCTTTTATATCTGGTGAATCTTGTTGCAGCGGCTTCAACCTAAAGCCATAGCTGCTGCTGGTTTTTAAAATGACGCGTCTCTGTACAGGTGTGTGTGGAAAAAAACAGTGCTAAAAGCGCAGGACCAGGTCTACATCACCTTTGAATCAACTGGAAGCAATTCACCTAATAAACAACCTCTTCATTGCCTAAAAGTTCAGCTATTCGTATGATTATTCACAGAATCACACAAGCCTTACACTAATAAATCCTCTATAAATCCCATCGTAAAAAGTTATAGGAGGGACACGAAGTATTGTAACAGCAGCATTAGTACCTAATTAATTAATACCCATTTAATTAACATCAATGCAGCTCATATGCGCCTACTGTTCACGATTTAATCAAAGAACTGAAATAGTGTAATCTCACCAATAGTGATCCTGGGAGCAGAGGTTTTGAAGTCCCTACTGCTGCAACTTCAGGAAACAAAAAAAGCTGCTAAGAGTCTGAACATCAGTGAGGTCTGGCCGTTCCTTGTCTGAGCCGCTCGTTCACGATAGGAATCCGCTCAGATCAATATGCTGCTGATGGGAACCTTATTTACAAAAAAGGTACAAACAAAATAGAATAAAGTCTCCAAAATATAATTCGTCATACGTAGATTACTGCGACTTGTAGAGAGGCTACAGTCAGGGACGTTTCCAGGAGAAAAATGTACATATTTAAGACCACGCCCAACACCTGAGAAAGCTGGGATTGCTGTTCGCATCTAGCATTGTGGGTAAAACGGTAGCGGCTGGTGCTTCACACGTAAACTATTGTCACGCGCTAATGGAAGAATCTAGAACGAGCAGGAAGCAACGTCATTCATTTATTATCGAGCTATAATATAAAATAAACAATGGTGTAAAACGTTCACGCTTGCAGAGCAAAAAAAAAAAATTATAGTAAAACTTAGACAGATGGAAGAAATGTTAGTGATGACATCACAGCTACAACAACAACGAAGTTCATGGTGTGTACTTCTACCTCCCTCCCTGACTGAACCCCACCCCACACACATAAACCTGGGTTACCTGCAGGCACAAGGTGAACACCCTGATCTAATCCTTATGCCCCAATAGCTCAATCAAGGGTTTTATTTTCATTATGTCACCATCTGAGAAACACTGGCTCTAAATACACATAGAATACACACATAAATTGATAATACCGAGAAAAAGGACTAGCATCCTTCGAATATACTGAAAATGTATCACAAGAACAAATGTTGATGAACTGTAACATGCAGTATTTAAAGAAAGTGCAGTTTGTGCTGAAATGAGCTGCAGGTGTCGGGGATTTTTAGGAGGGATGTTTATTTACTGCCAGCCGGGAGATGATNTTCATAACAAGGAATAAACAAATAATCATTACATTGTGCTTCTTTTCAGTGAACCGAAGAGTCATACGTTGGACAGCTTTGTTCAAAGGGTTCCAGGATGTTCGGTTGTTCAAGCAGCTGAGTTCACAAACAGCATTTTAAATATGATCATCACAGACATGCGACCGCTGTCCGTGGTGGAAGATGAAGGATTCCTGAAGATGATCTCCACCTTCAATCCAAATTATACCCCTCCTTCCAGAACCTACTTTGTAAAAATGATGGAGAAAAAGTATGAAGAAATCAAAGACAAATTGAAAAACATTCTAAAAGAGACAGACAGCATTGCTCTCACAGCAGACATTTGGACAAGTGTTGCCACAGAGGCATATCTTGGAGTGACATGCCACTTTCTTGGAAAGGACTGGAAAATGAAGTCCCACACCCTGACAACAATGCCACTTGAAGAAAGACACACAGCAGCAAACATTGCAGAGTGGCTTGAGGAGGTTATTGCAAAGTTTGATGTTCCACCTGAGAAAGTCAAAGCTGTCATCCACGACAATGGTGCCAATATTGTAGCAGCAGTGAAGATTTTGGCAGAAAAGCATAAGTGGGCATCTGTGCGATGTGCAGGGCACACCCTGAACTTGGTGGTACAGAATGCTCTGAAGAGCAACCAGAGCATCTCAAAGTGTGTGGCAGCTGCAAGATGTCTTGTTGAACATTTTAAAAAAAGTGAACTGGCTTGCACAAAGCTGAAGGATAAGCAACAGCAAATGGGCACAGCATCACACATGCTCATACAAGATGTAAGCACTCGTTGGAACAGTACTTTCCACATGTTGTGTAGGCTGCTGGAGCAAAGATGGCCGATAACTGCTGCACTATCTGACCCAGCATTGACACCACGAGGAAAACACTACCTTGATCTTAAGCCAGAGCAGTGGAATATTATAGAGGAGATAAGCAAGGCTCTTCAGCCATTTGAAGAAGCAACGGTGTTTCTGAGTGGGCAAGACTACGTTACTCTTTCTGCACTTCCACAACTTGTGCAAAGCCTCAAGAAGTCCATACAGACCCAAGTTTTTGAGACTGCACCAGCTCAGTCATACCAAGCTGAAGTGATGGCACAGATCACAACAAGATGGGAAGGACTATTTATGTGTCAGCCTCAATCCTCAAATACTGTTTTACTTACTGCTGCTTTAGATCCCAGATTTAAGAAACTTAAGTTCTTGCCCCCAGATGAAGCCTTTAAGATCCAAAGCATGGTTCAAACAATGGTCCTTGAT
>NW_015151206.1:193200-196793 GCF_000732505.1 Cyprinodon variegatus
TTACTAGAACCCCCTTATGGACCGCACTGCCCCTCTGCTTTACACGGGATGCTCAGGTTTCCAGTGGTGTGGGGTGGAGAGCCCAAAGCTCATGCTGCAGCTGAACTTCACCTGTGGAAGAAGATGCAAGATTTCCTTCTAGCTCACCTGAGCTGCAGTGCTGCTCACACTCAGTCCAAATTATAAAATTGGTCTCCTCTAGAGGAAATGTTCCAGGGTTGGTGTCCTTCAAATTTAAGAAGTGGCTTGAATGACTTATTGTTTCATGAATGTTCTGCAGCAGATTTTGGTGACTGTAAGAAAGTTGGTCAGTTGAATCAGCTGTGATAAACAGGAGTACATTTAAGCCTAGAAGATAAACAGAAGCTAATATTAGGATACCTAATTAACTGTATGATGATGTAGGCAATTTTATTTGTATTGACAAACTGTTTATTATTCATTAACTGTTATTAAATTTTTTCAATTTAGTTTATTTATATTGCACCAATTCACAACACACATCCTCTCAAAAAACTTTAGTTCACCAGATAACACAGTCAGATTGATTCAAATTATTCTATCTGAGGAAAACCAGTTAATTGCATCGAGTCATTGACTCAAAGGCAATCTCTCACACTAAGCATGCTTGTAGCAACAGTGGAGAGGAAAAACTCCCTTTTAACAAGAAGAAACCTCCAACAGAACCAGGCTCAGTGTGAGCGGCCATCTGCGGAGGCCGACTGGGGTTCAATAACACAAAAGCAGAGATAAAAAAGGCAACTGAAAAAGGTGGCCGTGTCCAGGAAAGAAATACCAGTATTTCCTCACAACTCTGTCCTTTCTGACCACTTTTTAATAACCTTCAGGATTACTTTATTAGAGTTCTCCTCCCCCAAAAGAAGGTTCTACTTTAGCAGATCATTATCAGATAGTGCAGTTATAAATTTTGAAGAAACTTTCACTTTCTCTCTCCTCTGTGTCGCTGAGCAGTGCTGCAGCAGAGTGCAAAAGCTTAGTTTACTCCCCTTCACAGGTTGATGAATTTGTTGATAGGGTTGCTAGTTCTCTGTGCCTTAGACCAGCGGTCCCCAACCTTTTTTGCACCACGGACCGATTATATGTCAGACAATAATTTCACGGACCGGCGGGGGGGGGTTAAATACGATCAAATAAAATGATACAACTGGCATAAAATCAAATACAAACAGCATAAAAATAAAACTCACCATTATGCTGAATTAGTGGGAGCCCTGAGCTTGTTTCTCCGAAACAAGCCGGTCCCATCTGGGCGTAATCGGAGACAATGAAACACGAAGTGTGCTCCTGATGTCCAGTCTGCTCCGTTGCTTAGTTTTGGTCGCTGTAACCGCAGAAAATCCCGCTTCATAAAGATAGGATGTTGGAAAGGGAAGCAGGGTTTTCAGTGCTTTTGTGGCGATCTCGGGATATTCTGCCTTCTAAAAAGTCTCTTCTAAAATCCCTGCTAATGTTTGAAACATGTCAAATATCCCTCTGTTCACTCGCCGTCCCCACAATTCCAGTTTGGCTTTAAATGCAGCTACTTTATCTGCTGCATTGAATACAGTTGTCATTTTCCCTTGAAGTGACAGGTTGAGTTCATTGAACAGGTTGAATATATCGCATAAGTAAGCGAGTTTTGCGACCCAGTCCTTGTCACTGAAATGTGCTGCCAGTGGTGATTTTTTTTCTGAAAGAAATCTCNACAGGCATGGAGTATTTTTGTGTATCAGAATATCCCTGCAAAGTTTGATGCTCAGCTGTTCATTTGCTCGAAGCATTTTACCGAAGACAGCTTTCAAGTTCTTGTCAGTTCAAAGCAGGATTTGCTAAACTTCTTTAAGGGGCGCGTGGGCTGCTAGGCCGCTGACTGGACTGGACTGGGCATTCGAACCGAACCATCAGCTCCAGGGCCGGCTCCTTGCCCCCATCCGCCCAGGTTCCCAGACTAGCCTCAGAGCTTACGGCTCGGTTTGAGTGCCCTGTGTGTTTCGACTACGTGCTGCACTGTAGTCGACCAAAATCCCGGACCATTTTGAAATTCTCCCAGACATTTTTTCAGGTATAAAAAGTAGGACATGTCCGATAAAAAGAGGACGTCTACCATATCATCAATTTGATGTTTCAGTGAGTGAGTGCTTGTTGCTATGATGCGTCTTTGCTCAGCAGCTTCGCTCGTTGTAAACCAACCAATCAGCGCACAGCTCATCTAAATATTCATGATCATACCATAAAAGGAAGAAAACCTGTCATTTCATTGTAGGGCTTTTAAACAGGCTGGCATTAGGGCTCATAGAACAACAAATATGCCATTTTCAGCCCAACCAATGTTACACACCCTATTCACAGACCTTAAGGACCAGCACCAAATAACCTATAGAATCATTTTATTGCCCTTTTAATAAATCAATAGTGAATATCAGAGACATTCAGTCCTCTCTCTCTTCTTCCCTTGTGAGCAATATAACATTGTGTTCAGGGACAGGATCATTTGCATCAATACAGTCTGTGGTTATTTCCCTCTTTTTCCATTCCAAAAAATGTAAATAATTTGTTGTTGCATCAGACTGATCTGAAATTTCCTTGAGAGCCGACCGGCTTTGGAAGACGGATTTGCGTTAAGCCGACATCCGAAACTGCCTCCACTCCTCCTTAGAGACAGACCTGCAAATCATCTCACAGTAAAACCTTTCTATTATTCCATCTGATGCTTTGAATAAGGTGCTAAGCTTGGGCGAGCTAGTTAAGTCAGGTTTTGCAAAGCGTTTATTTGAACTTTAGACTCTTTATGCTAATGTTACATCCTAACGGTTTTTTAAAGAGCTTTTTGAATGAGTGTGGTGTGACTTGCTGTGAATGAGTTTGTGATTTCCTTCATCTCGACTTTCTTATTTTTTTCCCCATTTGTGCTAAGGTTAGGGTACTAGAGTAATGGAGGATTGTAGACCCAGTAAAACCTTGAGTAATCACATTCTAGGGGTGATCCTTTTTCTGAGTTTTATGGTCTATTGTCTGGAGATATGTAACCCCCCTTATCTTTCGTAGGATAGGAACAGCCATTTTGTAAATTAAGATACGCTGCATTGCAGTCGAACCCTTTCCCCTTAGTCACGTGATCCACCATCCGGTAGTTTTACAGCCTGATTCCTGCTTCCCCACTCCAGACCTCCAAGTGATGGTAGGGGACCTCCATCTTGATCCTGCCCTGTTGACTCTGCATTAAAGCATCCTCCCTCCTTTATCTAACTAGGTTAGTTGAATGTAGTTTTACAGAGGTGCTACAATGCTATATTGTTAATGCATTTGGTAAAAGTAACCATTATAAGCTGAATGAAGTTACATTGTTTTAACGGTATTTATCTAGTATAGTAGTGTTTGTATTAGGGCTGGGCGATAATTCAATAACGATATATATCGTTTGATAGACGTGTGGCGCAATAGAAAAAAAGAGGGTCGATAAAAGTTCGATAAAAAAGAAACGCAGTTTTCCTTCCTTCTTATTGTAGCCTAGCATGTAGGTTTATAATACATTTTATTTAACAGCGCCTTTCTTGACACTCAAGGTCACTTTATAAATAATACAAAAAAAAAAT
>NW_015151206.1:198466-201398 GCF_000732505.1 Cyprinodon variegatus
AAAAAGTTTTCAAAGACCAAACCACATTTAAGCAGCTCCGCACATAACCAATCAGTTGGAACAGAGCCACACACGTAGAAGAGTAGTAGCGCAAGCCGTGGTGAAGTTTGCAGCAAATAATTTCTCCAGCCAAACCATAAAACCTTCTAAGACTTTAAAAATGAGCGAGAACTCTGTTGATGGGAGTTCTGAACAGGAATCAAGTGAAAATACTGCCCAGAAGAAGGACGGCATCGTTGAAAAGAAGGGTCTGAGAAGTTTTGCTACTTGGAGGTACTTTGGTTATTTGAAGTTAGACGAAAAACAAAGTAATACACCGTGCAAACTATGAAGAAGGAACTTAGCTACTAAAACAGGAAACACCAGATATTTGTTTCAGCATTTAACCCTCTTCAGGCAGATGTTGCAGATTTGCAACAGCTAAATGCCACTTATCTAGTTACTCCACATCCATATTTTAAGAGCTTTTGTTACTCAGAAGTAAAACCGAAGGACTTAGTTGTGTATTTGCAACAAACAGTTTCTCCCCAGCTCACCAGATCGCACTGCTGACTCACTTTTAACATGGCTGAGTCCTTGGTGTCAGTGAAACAGATTTTCTAAGCACTAATTTCATGTAAGTATCACTATCAATTTCCATCAATTTGAAATCAATACTACATAAGATGAATCATAAATATGTATAGATATGACACACGCCAATTAGTAGATTTTATCACCTCTGGGTTTTTCACCAGAGGCATCTCGATTTCAATGTTGTGAATCTGCAACGTGTGCCCAAACAGGTACCAATGGATGCTACGCTTTATCTACTAGTTTGCCTATATTTTGAGCAACAGTTTAACAGAAACAACCTTCTCAAGAGGTGATGAGATGTCGGTGGAGAAAAAGTTTGAGAAAAAGTTGTCTCTAATTTTGTGAGAGAATTTTTTTTTTTCGCATTTTGTTCTGTTAATTATTTGTTTGTTGTTGTTGACATTCAAATAAAGTTAATGTTCATATCAGATTCAGTCTTCAGTGTTAATTTACCACTCCCGTCCACTGTTGCAAATCTGCAACATCCCAGAATTCATTGCATGTGAAGGTCTCTCTCAAAAAAGTCTGAATTGTATATTGCTACCCCATATGATCATTTTCTTCAAATGTCAGATTTTTCCTGCAACTACAACTTAATTTGAGCCTGAGAGGGTTAAGACAAGTCCACCTATTAAAGCACACACATTTATGCAAGACAGGTCATGCCCCCTTGAGCACCATTAAATCCACTACTGGAATTCACTGATTCACTTTCCAGTGAAAATTATCTGAGTGTGTCAGATCTCGAGCGGAGGCTGCAACTTTTCAGAACAAAGATTCTGAAGCCGTCCGACGATGAAACACGGCTCACCAAAGAACTGAAGATGACAGTCAATGATACCTGGGCGAAAAGTATGCTGATCCGATTACTGAGGAACTGCTTGATGTTGCAATGAGCGCAGTGTCTGAGATGTTGGAGGACGGATCAGAGAACAGAGGAAGCAGCATCAGAACAAGCAGAGGCGGGAGATGCTGACCTGAAGAAATGAAAACAAAAGTACTTGGGAAGCTTCTTTAAGAAATCAGAATCCAGTTCAGAACTCAATGACAGAGAAAGAGTTGAGTGGGAACTTAAAAACTACGTGATAGCAGCAGATGCAGACAGCAGGATGGACCCACTGCAATGGTGGGAGGCAAATGAAAAGAATTTCCCCAGATTTGGCGGCCTCACAAAGTGCTATTTGTGCATCCCTGCAACCAGCACACCCTCTGAGAGGGTATTTAGCTCAGGGGAGGACACTGTGACCTGTTAGATGGACGCTTTAAAACCTCAGATGGTGGATACACTTGTCTTCCCTGCTCGCAACTTGTGAAAAACAGAATAGCACACCTTTTTTTTTTTTTTTGAACTGATGCACATGCTTAATGCACTTCATGTTTTTGTTGTTTTTGAATGCAGCTAGAATTTGCATCAAGGTGTATATTTTTATTTAGCATATGGCCTAGTAGGGCCTGGTTTCTTCATTTGACAAAAGAATGTACAATGATTTTGTTTTTGTTCTGTGAAACCTGGAGGAATATGGACTGGAAAACACTCCAACGCCTGGAATGTTGTTTAAATCCATAAATTAGGATTACAGTCCTTTAAATTAGGATTTCTAATTATCATTCTCATTGCTTCATGTGCCTGTTATGACACTGCCATGGTTTATAACCATGTTCATAAAGTTGGCTAAAAGCTTGTTAAGCTATTTTTGTTTATTACATTTGTAATATTCCAGAAAAAACAAGTGATTTTGTTCATATCATCATATAAAATAGAAATCTAACATTTATTTTTTGGGAGGGGTTGGAGGGTCAAAACTAACCTTTTCTTTTATCACCCAGTATTTTCATATGGTGGCTAGAGCTAGAGCTACTCTGTTTTTGCTCCCATTACATTTCCAAATCTTGTCCTAATTAAATAAACAGCATGAAAAAACATGAGTCTACATTAACAGGCAGGTATTATTAGGGACATATATGAACCATAAAAATGATCCTAATAAGTACGGGGAATTACTGAGAACAGAGAAGGGTCAGGCAGGATAATGTTGAAATATAGGTATTAAAAGACATACATTTCCCTGCTACTCATATTTTATGATGAGTTTGCATATTTTTCCTCTAACTGTGCCAGTGAAGCTCACAGTAAAGAGAAAGTAAATGTATTTTCAAACTTCCTGTAAATTTAAAAACATTATTCTAATTGAAAGTTTTTTTTTCTGGATGCAAATACAATAATGTGTCTCCATTGAGAAACAGAAGGGAATATGAAATCACAGGTAACTTTATGAACATGGTGGTTACAGACCATGGCAGTGTCATAATAGCCACGTGAAGCAATGATATTGATAATTAGAAATCCCAATTTAAA
>NW_015151206.1:204054-204659 GCF_000732505.1 Cyprinodon variegatus
CCGGCTGCGGTCCGCTCTTCTTGCAGTCAAACACCGAGCAACTTTCTGCTCTTAAATTGTTTCTGTGCAGAATGTATTGCATTGCGCACTATTGGCATCAGTCTTAATAAAGTGAAGCCGCACTTTTGACCTGGGGGGCATTTTAAAGGGGTTCCGCGACGCTCACAACCAGTTCACAACAGATACACATGAACCCTGGCTGTAGGTGGGACCACCTGTGTATTTTTCCTGGATGACGCAATCACGTTAAGTGTTACAGCCAATCACCGAAACTTGGTACCGAAACACGAGGCATGTTTGATACTCTGTAGAACCGAAGCATTTCGGTCGGTACCATAAAAGAACCGAAGTTCGGTACCCAGCCCTAGTGCTGACATACGGCATAGAATGTGAAGAAATAACAGTATTTCCTCACAACCCTGTCCTCTCTGACCACTTTCTAATAACCTTCAGGATTACTTTAACAGAGTTCTCCTCCCCCAAAAGAAGGTTTCACTAATTTTAGTAGATCTTTATCAGATAGTGCAGTTATAAATTTTAAAGAATCTGCTTCACTTTCTCTCTCCTCTGTGTCACTGAGCAGTGCTGCAGAGTGCAAAAGCATA
>NW_015151206.1:205182-209206 GCF_000732505.1 Cyprinodon variegatus
CCAAATCTGCGAGGGGCCCCTGGGACGAAGAAGAATGCTAGCTCCCGTTAGCTTGTTATCGCACAGCAGTAAGAGCTTCTGATGAAAGATGGAGCTTCATCAGCTCTTTATCTTAGCTCTGCAGGAGTTGAGCCCAGTCTCTTCATTGGTTCGGCAGCTTTGATTCAGAAAATATATGTAAAAATGTGTGAATTCGGCACATTTGTTCTCCGTCGTGCGTGCTACTAGCACATTCCTGTGTTACATGGAAATTAGCCCCTTATTCTCTTCCCCCTCTGGGGGTTAAGAAAAAGCTGCACCTTCTTATAAGCCGCAAGGTTCAAAGCGTGAGAAAAAAAAGTGGCGGTTTATAGTCTGGGAAATATGGTATTTAGATTTTTTGTAGTTTGTGTGTAATCTGACTGAAAGGTCATAATAAAATGTGTTTTGGTCTTTTAGGGGTCTCTGACATGTAAGAGATTATTGTGATATCATCTCTGACTCATCTTCCTTGTGATTAAAATCAGATCTAAGGCGCCTCCTATACATTCTGACCCAGCTGTTTGAACTGTGGTCTGACCCAAGATGGCTGCCCTGTAGCGCCGTCTGCCTCGCTGCCAACAACATGTAATGAGGCGTCTATGTATGTCTATAGAAGAGCCTTCGCTGAGCAGAGAGACAGGACATCAGTCTCTAGAATCCTCTCCTTCCAATGATCGCAGCCTCATCATGACTTCAACAACCCAGGTCAACAAAGTGTGGCTCTTAAATCAGAAGAAACTTGTCTTAATGATGCAACAGCGGTTTACTTTATCTTTTCTTACCAAACGTCATGTGAAGAACTTTGAAATCTGCTCCGCCCTGATTCGATATTTTTCTAATGAAGGTGTTCATTCATTTGAATCTATAAACATCTTACCTGAGCCTCACATGTCTTTATGTTCATGACAGCAGTCGGCGTGTGGGTGTAAAGAGCGGCAGAGAAGTTGCCTTTTTGTGCAGTTTGAAGAAGAGTTGTGATGGCATGAAGAGAAGAAGGGAGGATGGGTCCTAAAGGGAGGAAAGACCTTTAGATCACTTGGTTTATGCCAGTTATATCACAGCCAATGATGTCATGATCAGGGATACAACTTTTTCCATTTCCCATACGACACCGGTATCACAGCTTTGAGAATTGGCATATACCGATATTGACCCGAAACTATATCAGCTTATACAGTAGTAGCCATTCAAAATTTCCCCGCTTCCTAGATGGGCCCTTGGTTGGTTCTTGGCTGGTCCCTGGCAGGCCACTGGCTGTCTCTTGGTTGGTCCCCTTCAATTCCTTTTTAAACATTAATCTTTGTACTAAAATATTCTTTCTGTCATGATTTGTTGACATTAAGATCTAAAGAGAAGCGCAATCTCCTGGTCAGACTCTGTAATTCAGTGAAAGGGTTGGTCACAGTAAATAAAAATATGTTGGGTTCACAGAGGTGATTTTGCTGGGTGTTGGCTGCCATTCGGCTGGCGTTTCAGTGGGAAGGGCCATTTTGAATGGCTGCTACTGTTGTAGTATTACTCAAACCAGTAAAACAAAAGGTATGAAAAAACTGACCCTGTAAAATTACCCAATGGGTTACAATAACTTAACAGAAGCAGAATGTTTCTAATTGCTCGACACTATCAGCTATTTCAGATGCTGACTGATAAAATCCGATATTAGTTTTTATTCTAATATCGGACCAATAACTGATATTAATGTCGGATTGGGAAATCGCTAGTCATGATGTCCAACTTTTGGTCTTTTTCTTATATCCCAAACCGGATCGTATAGAATTCCACATTTCATCTCCCCAAACTCTCCTCCAGCTACTCTGAGACTCCCAGGCCCATCGACAGACTTCCGTCCCGGGTCTTTGTCTGTTAGGACTTGCCTGGAAAACTGGCCAAAGGTTTGAAGTCCGGTTGGACTTCAGCTCAAGTCTGTGATATAGAGGAATGATGGCTTTACTGCACACTCCCTTATCAAGTATTTGCCCTTTTGAGGCCGATTCTCCGGTTGTGCGAGAATATTTTGGATTGGGCCAAGTTTCAGCCTGATCGTGCGTCCTGTAGTAGCTATACAGCAGTTAACGAGGGGCAACTAGGCTCTCACTACCACTTCCCGATCAGGAATCGTAAGGTCAGGAGATATTCAACCCATTGCAAATTCAGTCGGCCCTCGTGAAGTGTTCCTTTGCAAATCCTGCTGTAGAGGCAGAGATACAAGCGTCTATGAGCCGATTTACTTGAACCCTGCGCACTCCGCATAAGCAAATAAGGAAGTTCTTCTCCTTGCAGACTGATGAGTACGATCAACATCATCTCTTGGCGCCGAGTAGCTGAGTTGTAGCTGAGTACAACAGTTGAAAATATTGTACAGGGTATGCCCGGCTTCGGTTGACCCAAGAGGGCCACTCCTCCAATCCGCCTTTGTCCCTCTGCCCGCCCCAGGAGTCCCTAGCACTTCGCCTACCAGCCTGGCACTGAGGAGGATGACGCCATCATCTGTCTGCTGCAATGACTCCCTAACCAGTGCTAAAGGTAGTCTGAGGACTGGACCACCATTTTCCTCACTCACTACCCTGAGCACAGCTCCTGCCTAACTCAGAATTTTGCATCCTCTCCCCATTTCGACATCAACAACTGACTCGACTGGCGAGGACGACCCAGTGGACCCTGAACGTTACGCTCTTTAGAACCATTGACTTATATCTGAACAATAAACTGGAGCAAATATGATGTTGCTCCTTAACAGCAGGGGGCGCTCCTAAAGACCTGCCTTAATCTATAGTGGCATCTGGAGCTAAAAGGCTAGCTACGCTGCTCAGTAGGCCAGTTCTGAACCAGAATGCCCCTGGACAGTCCAGATGGTGGAAGACAGGACTCAGGTAAAACTAAAGTCTCTAGGGACAAAGTCTCTGATATCCTTCAGTGAAATATTAATGCACCCTCGGTGCACAAAGGAGTGTTGTCACAGATCCTTACTGGCAGCTAATAGACTTTATAACAGCCACCATAAAAACGCTCAATATATATCAACATCTCTCCCGATTTTGCTGTGTTTTCATTCTGTTCCTGTTTTGTTTGGTGCAATGTACATTTTGGTTGTGTACCTGTGAGCTCCAGGCTGCTAATGTTGTGGTAGCTATAATCCACCAAGTTCTTCACATTCACACTGCGGCCCTGGAAAACACACAAATGTTTATCTGGAGTTTAAAAATCTGTCTGTTTTATGGTTCATTTTCTTCTATAAAAGTGTTAAGTCCATCAAACAGACATTAACAAGGTACCAGAAAACATTTTTGGAAGCAAAATGTTTTAAAAACTCAATCAAGGGTCGAATCAGAACAAACTAGTAAGATCTTATTGCTGGACCTTCAGCACATTCATGGTAGCGCCTCTGAAGGCGGTGGGGGCCAGCAGGGTCGGTGGCAGACCAGTCTGAGATCCGGCCGCAGCCACAACACTCCGGCAGTTGATCAGGAAGTTGATGAGGTTGAAGGTGTGCGCCCCCTCCACACACACTGCAGACTCTGGTCTGTGGTCCAGGGTAAGACTCTGACCTTCTTTCTGTCTGTACAGGTGGTTAAGGAACCTTCAGAGTTTATAGTTTTTCTACCAATAAGGAGCAAAGCTATGGATTGTTTCAGAGCTGGGGGAGGATACATCTGTATGCTGATGGACTCAGGCTTCCCTAGTTTGTCCTGGATTCCCATCTCCTTTAGCCAAGACAGGCTGTCATCTCTTTTTAGACTGGATCCATCACCTTTCTGATCGTCTTCCTCAACCTGGAAGCTACAGCATTCTTTATCAATAGTTTTGTAGTCAAGACCATATCACGAGAGACCAAACAGTACAGACATGACATTTGAAGGGCAAGACCAATACAAGACCAAGACCTTTAGAGGTCGAGACCCAAACAAGACCAAGACCTTTAGAGGTCGAGACCAAGGCAAGACCAAGACTTTTAGAGGTAAAGACCCAAACAAGACCAAGACCTTTAGAGGTCGAGACCAAGGCA
>NW_015151206.1:209521-211241 GCF_000732505.1 Cyprinodon variegatus
GACTGGATCCATCACCTTTCTGATCGTCTTCCTCAACCTGGAAGCTACAGCATTCTTTATCAATAGTTTTGTAGTCAAGACCATACCAACAGAGACCAAAGAGTACAGACATGATATTTGAAGGGCAAGACAAATACAAGACCAAGACCTTTAGAGGTCGAGACCCAAACAAGACCAAGACCTTTAGAGGTCGAGACCAAGGTAAGATCAAGACCTTCAGAGGTCGAGACCCAAACAAGACCAAGACCTTCAGAGGTCGAGACCCAAACAAGACCAAGACCTTTAGAGCTCGAGACCAAGGCAAGATCAAGACCTTTAGAGGTTGAGACCAAGGTAAGACCAAGACCTTTAGAGGTCAAGACACAAACAAGACCAAGACCTTTAGAGGTTGAGTCCCAAACAAGACCAAGACCTTTAGAGGTCGAGTCCCAAACAAGACCAAGACCTTTAGAGGTCGAGACCAAAACAAGACCAAGACCAAGACCTTTAGAGGTCGAAACCAAGAGAAGACTAACACCTTCAGAGAGAGACCATATAAGTTCTTGGTTTTATCTTGGTCTCTGTACTCCTTTGTGTCTGTTAGTGTGGTCTTAACTACAACACTTTTTCCAATGATCCATGCAGTCAAATCCGGAAATGAAACTAGTTTGGAGGAAGTTCAGCACTTCTTTAAGCTACAGGGAAAAACTCACAGATCTTTTTCTTCCTCATCATCCTCCTCTCCTCTCTGTTGAACTTTGAGTTGCTCATTGACCCCGCTCCGTTCCTTCAGCAGAGGAAGGCTGAACTCCACACCTAAACAAAGAGATGGCAGGGCAAGCAAAGATGGTCAGATTCTCCAGAACCGTAGATAGGAAAAAAAAAAAAAGAACCGTAGATACATAAAACAATCAAGCAGACTTTTAAGAAGCAAAGTTAAAAACGGCTAAAGAAGGGAAATGTTTACTGCCACCATTACTGGGAGAAAATATGACAAACAAAATAATATTGACTGGTGTAAAAATCAATCTTACCTTCAGTCTTCATCGCTTCCCTGAGACCGTGCGTTGTGGGAGAAATGATGGCGGTTATGCGGTCTGACCCAGCGAGACCTGCTGTCCTGAATAACGCTGTGAACTGAAGCAAGGCTGAGTCAATAAGTGACATAGCAACAGGAAGTAAGATACCAAGTAGCACGTAGATGTACCTGATAGGAGCAGACGTAGAAGTACGGACACAGACCTGCCTTTAAAAGGCTGTACAGAGACGACAAACTGATGGACCTAAGGAACAGAAGAGGGAATTACTTTTTTTTGTTTAATCGGTTGGCATGGCGACACACCTCCCTCCTTGAATGCGTGTACTTGTGTTTATCTCACCATTCTTTCATGAGGCTCTCCTGCACCGTCGTATCCTGACTCCAGGGGGCGCTCCTTCCAGAGAAGTTCCTCTCGGCGTTGATCCTGGGGAACAGGGACAGCCAGGGCAGAGACGGGTGCTGCCAGTACACCAGACACCGCTGGAAGGCGGACCGGACCTCAGACCAGGACCGGGGATCCTGCAACGGACACGCAGCTCTACTAAGACCTGTGAGCACTCCAATTAAGGCCTTGAAAAGGTAGTAGAAGGTAACAAACTGAACTCAACTTGGTAAATTTCTCGTCACTTCTTCAGTATATTCTGTCTTTTTTTATGTTTATCTAACCTGTAAATAAAGGACTAGCATATACGCCAGAACCCG
>NW_015151206.1:212456-214580 GCF_000732505.1 Cyprinodon variegatus
GCCTGCTGGAGGTCATTTAGTAGGGCTGTGGCAGTGCTCCTCCTGCTCCTCCTTGCACAAAGGAGCAGATAGCGGTCCTGCTGATGGGTTGTAGACCTTCTACGGCCCTGTCCAGCTCTCCTGGAGTAACTGCCTGTCGCCTGGAATCTCCTCCATGCTCTTGAGATTGTGCTGGGAGACACAGCAAACCTTCTGGCAATGGCAACTATTGATGCGCCATCCTGGAGGAGTTGGACTGCCTGTGCAACCTCTGTAGGGTCCAGGTAGCGCCTCATGCTAACAGCAGTGACAGTGACCCTAGCCAAATGCTAAACTGGTTAAAAAGAGTCAAAAAAGATGAGGAGGGGAAAAAATGTCAAGTGGCCTCCACCTGTAAAACCATTCCTGTTTGGATGGTCGTCTCGTTGTTGCTCCTCTAGTTCACCTGTTGTTCATTTCATTAACACCAAAGCAGCTGAAACTGATTAACACCCCCCTCTGCTACTTACCTGACCAAATCAATATCCCACAAGTTTAATTAACTTGATGCTATACTCTAAATGCAAAGTGTTCCTTTAATTTGTTTGAGTAGTATATAAATGAAAATAGGGTGAGTAAAACACAGCCTCAGCTGCATCAGTTCAAACATGACTCAAAGTTTTTTTTCATTCTTTAAAATAATAGGTCTTTTTTTAACAGCAGTAATAAATACGTAATTGAGAAAGTGTCAACCACAAATGCAGAAAATGTCAGCCCTCTAGCTCCAACAGTTTCAGAGCTGTTGGGCTTNCCTCTAGCTCCAACAGTTTCAGAGCTGTTGGGCTTTGAACTTTTAGTGTCACCAGTGTCTCCAAATGTACCAAATGCTTTTACTCTATTTGACCCATAGAATAACCCTGAAGCTTTTTGATGGCCACAAAACATTTGCACTTACACTTTTTTTTTTTTTTTAAGAATCAGTGTATGTAACAAAATGTAAGATTTATACAGCTACAATAACAATCTACAAAAAATAAAAAAAAATAAAAAATAAAAAGAGCTAAAATAAGCTCCAGTTCCTTTTGTGACCTGTATTTATTTATTTTTTTCAGTCTTAGGCATTGTAATAAAAGAAAATCAGCAGCCAGACTGAAAGAAAATAGGGTGGTTGTTTTTATTCTGCTTAGAAAACAGTGTGTGCATTGATCAGCTGTGTGTTTCACTCTTACACAAGCTGGTAACACGGCTCTTATTTCTACAGCCCACGTGGTCTTAACCAATAACAGCAGCACTCTAGGAGGCGTAATATTGCGCTACCCTGTGAGTCCCGGGCTGACGGGCTAGGAGTGCTGAGAGACTTCAGCTGCTACCCCTGACTCAAATGGAGTCATACAAAGACACTTTCCTCTGGTAGGTAAAAAGACGATGTAAAGAACCACAACAAACATTGCAGGCTAATGTTTGAAGAAGTAAGTCTCATTAGCAAGAAGCTATGCTTTGCTATGAACAGCCAACTTTTTTGGCCTCAAAAAACTGACGCAGGGATTAGAGCAAAAAAACTAAATCCTGAGCCTGAACTCTTTCAACACAGGCAAGAAACTCACATATAATACAATAAAATATAATTTACTGTATATATATATATATATATATATATATATATATATATATATATATATATATATATATATATGTAGATGCACATGTGTGTACATGTACATACAAGGTCAAAATATTAGCATATTGCGATAAAGTAAATTATTTTTCATAATGTAATGATAAAACTTTAGCATTCATATATTTTAGATTCATTGCTCACAAACCTTCAAATAATTCTGTATAGTTATGCATTCAATACTTGCCAAATGACTGCTTCAATGCGGCGTGGCATGGAGGCTATCAGCCAGTAGCACTGCTGAGGTGTTATGGAGGCCCAGGATGCTAGCCTTGAGAGACCATCCTGATCTCGCGAGCTTTCAAGGTTTCACTTGCAGATCAGTCTGGAGACTCTCCGTTAAAGAAAATCTGGAGCCGTTCACCAAACGAACGTCCAATCAGCGTTGGCTTTGAGGCGGGTTGAGGTGTGACGCAACAAGAAGCGCGACAGTTCAGTCTAAAGAACATGGCAGCTTCAGCCGATGAAACTAGCGTTAGCGTGGCTATCGA
>NW_015151206.1:214745-216925 GCF_000732505.1 Cyprinodon variegatus
TCACCCCTTCCCAAAATTACTTCAACGGAAGGTTTCCAGATGGATATGTGGAGCAAATCCATCTGGCGGAGTCAGGTTACCAGGATGCTTTCATAGTGTCTAGCCTTTAGCTCATCCACAGTGTTGGGTCTTGTGTCTCTTAACTTTCTCTTCACAATATCCCACAGATTCTCTATGGGGTTCAGGTCAGGATAGTTGGCAGGCCAATTGAGCCCAGTGATACCATGGACAGTAAACCATTTACCAGTGGTTTTGGCTCTGTGAGCAGGTGCCAGGTCATCTTCATCTCCATGAAGCTTTTCAGCAGATGGAAGCATGAAGTGCTCTAAATTCTCCTGATAGCTGCATTGACCCTGCCCTTCATAAAACCCAGTGGACCACAGTGTTTCCCCATTAATGAAGGTTTGGGCCCGCCATGGTCTTCTATAGACACAGAGAGAGAGACAACAACAAAAGATCTGTCTGTTTATCAGACCATTTCACAGCTGTACTTTCATACCGCCCGTAACCCAGCGCCTAGAGAGACAAATTGTTTGTTATATTTTTTTCAAAGCGCGCGGCCCGCCCTCCTTTATAAAAATGCCGCCGCAGCTGCCCGGTTCGCCCGAGCAGTCTTGCCAACTCAGCGACTTTGTCGCTATATTTAGCCACTTTTATCATGATATGCTAATTTTGTGAGATAGGAATGTTGGTTTTTCATGAGCTGGATGCCAAAATCATCCATATGACGACAATAAAAGACCTGAAATATTTCAGTTAGTGTGCAATGAATCTAAAATATATATATCTTAAACTTTTATCTTTACATTATGGAAGATAATGAACTTTATCACAATATGCTAATATTTTGAGAAGGAGCTGTACTTTCTAGCCATGCCAGAGGGGTTTGGGGTCATGGGATCAGACAGCCTTTTTAGGCATCCAACAGCTAAAAGGTGCTACCAATCATGAGTTAGACCCTGGTCCTCAAGATGCTGTTCATGCCGACGTGCAGACTACACGTTTGTCGGGAGCTACGGCAACAGCTGATGTAGCAAAATCTGACTGTGTGCGAGTTAAAAATAAGGGTTTGTGCTTTCCTCTCTGAACAAAACTTTTCATTCACACTAGATATAGATGCAATTCTGCCATCTTCTGGCCGTTTTTGGTATTGGATTTTTAAAAGTCAAATTTAGTCTTCAATCATTGGAGCACAGCCTGCAGAAGCAAGCACCTGGTTGAGCTAACTTCCTGCTCCTCAGTGCCTTGAGATGACATGCGTTGTGAACTGGTGCTATATAAATAAACTGAACTGAAACTGCTCCAGCTGCTAACTGGCTCACCATCTCACCCAGTCTCCTCAGCCATACCCAGTACCATTTATTGTTCAGACCTTCATCTATGGTGGTGACATCTTCCCTGGAGTTCATGAACTGCATGGTTCCCGCTCCACGCCATTCCGTTCTCTCTATCGTCCTTCTCTCCAAACAGAGTTTTATTTATTTATTTTCTGTCTTAACACGTCTCTCTGCTGAATGGAGCCCTAAACGGTGCAGGTGACTTTCCCTTTAGCAATGAACCACAATCCATCTGGAGCAAGAAACGACAGCAGGAGGTACACGCTTTCCTAAGACCCGCCCCCCTTCTTCTGATTGGCTAATACTGTTAGTTTCAGAGGGCTCCTTTTCTACCATTGGCTGACAAACGCAACAGGGGTTTTAATTCTTTTTATTTTTATTTATTTACCGTCATTTTATTTCTAGGGATTTTATTACCCACAGGCAATCGCTGCGAGAAGGAAATCCAGCCTGGGGCCGGAATACTTTAATCCCTGCTGATGTTATAGGCGATTTTCTCATAATGGATTATTGTTATTACTAATATTCTGGATTACTTTTAATTCTGGGCTTTTAGTTGTAAAAGCTTTAAAATGGATCGCCGGGTTTTTAATGTACCGTTTTATTCTGTGAAATCAGTCCTGCAACACTACGCAGTTCTCTTTAATACAAGCCTTACTCATGGTGTTGCAACATTAGCCACACCAGGCTTTTAGCTAGCAATGGGAGCGTATTGTACGCCCTGTACTAAAAAAATGACCAACAGTACACCCTATTTTTATTTCCCCCCGGAAACTTTGATCAAATGCTCAAAATTTCACAACTAGATGCTGGATTAAAAAGTTGAACTTTAGCTGCTGGACG
>NW_015151206.1:217420-218418 GCF_000732505.1 Cyprinodon variegatus
GCTAAAGCTTGTACGGCTAGTATTGCTAAAATAAACATGCTAAAGCTTTTACGGCTAGCATTCCAAAAAATAACATGCTAAAGCTTGTACGGCTAGTATTGCTAAAATAAACATGCTAAAGCTTTTACGGCTAGCATTCCTAAAAACAACATGCTAAAGCTTGTATGGCTAGTATTTCTTAAAAAATAACATGCTAAAGCTTGTACGGCTAGTATTGCTAAAATAAACAAGCTAAAGCTTGTAGGGCTAGTATTCCTAAAAACAACATGCTAAAGCATGTATGGCTAGTATTTCTAAAAAAAAAACAAGCTAAAGCTTGTACGGCTAGCATTCCTAAAAACAACAAGCTAAAGCTTGTAGGGCTAGTATAGGGCTCGGGATCCGCGTTGCATTGTGGGACGTGGCTGCCATGTTGAATGCTATGTCCTGATAGCATAGCTCCGATAGCATAGCTCTTATACCGTAGCTCCGGTAGCATCGCTCTGAAAGCACAGCTCTGACACAACGTTGTGAGAGAAAAAAAAAGATGTTAAAATCCCGAAAAGGATCTGGAATTTACCGGGAGGCGTTAAATAGAGAAGCCACGGACCGGTATGTTGACAAATGAATGAATGGATGGGTTCAGGAGCTGCAGATCATAAAGCCAGCAAACAGTGGGAACACAGTGATCCATGAAAACACGGCTGAGAGGGAGTACAGTACGCGGTAGTCATAGGCAGTAATACGAGCAGCGGTAAAAAAGGCACTCAAGATGGCGGCGACGCAAAGTGCTTACGTCATGACGACCAAGCCCTATTTCTAAAAATAACAAGCTAAAGGTTGTACCGGTAGCATTCCTAAAAAGTAACATGCTAAAGCTTGTACGGCTAGTTTTGCTAAAAACAACATGCTAAAGCTTGTACGGCTAGTGTTGCTAAAAACAACATGCTAAAGCTTGTACGGCTAGTGTTGCTAAAAACAACATGCTAAAGCTTGTACGGCTAGCATTCCTAAAAAAA
>NW_015151206.1:218751-225695 GCF_000732505.1 Cyprinodon variegatus
GCATGATGTTTCCCTTCAGTGCTTCAGTTTTTAATGAACTTGAAAGCTTGCTCGTCCAAAGACTGTTTTTGCGCAAATCAATTTTAAGCTTTGTTTGAAAAAAGAGCCAACGTCTACTTGCTAGCGTAGATCGGAGTGCTAGTTGGAAGCTTCCCTTTCCTCTGTTGTGGCAGCAAATCCAATTTAAACGTACGACAGTCACATAAAGAGCTGGAGCGAGAAAAAAATTATCTTATTCTTGTTAAATTAACCAAAAATTTTGTGCCTCTGCGATTTCTAAATGGCGATTTCTTAAATTGGGATTATATTGCTAATGCAATTAAATTCCCAGCCCTAGCTTAAGCATTCCTTTAATTTTGTTTTAGGAGTGTACTTATATTTAAGTTAATTTCACATTTAATTATTCGATTCTGCATTTATAAAATAGTTTATATAATTATGTAATGGGACATTTAATTTATTTATTTAAAGGTATCTACTTTTGTCCCCTTTAAGGCTCCGTAGCCAGAAGCTGCAAAGATCCATAATAATTGAATTTTGATGATCATTATGGGTTTAGGTTGATGAAATTTACAACACTTTTACAACAGGTTTTCTAACGGTAACCACGGGAAGTTTGGATACATTTTCACTCCATATCCAATGTCAGAGAGCGCCTCCTGATGGTAGATGACGGAGTATTTCTGGGTTTAGCTCTGAGCTCGCCTCTAAGGAGAACCTGAATGCTTTCTGAGCTAATGACCCTTTCAATCAGCGATCCGTGTTGTTAATTCAGCCATCTTGGAGTCAAGCTACCTCCAGATCCTCCGGCAGAGCGTCAAACCGAGCTCTGCAGCTGTTGCTGAGGCCCGCCGCCTCCTCCTGGGCCTTCGGCTGCTCCGTCCACGACAACGACAGCGGGGAGGTGAAGAGCGCCCGGGTTTTCAGGCTCCAGTCGGTCGGATACTCCGCACAGCTGCTGGGAGGACTGGCCGGCAGCTTCTGAAACACAAACGGCGACATATGAGCTCCGTTCAGCCATGATTCTGACAGCGAACTCGGAAGAAAAGTTCACCTCCGACAGCAGAACATCTGGCTCCTGGGTTTCCAGCAGAGAAACGTCTTCAGGGAGGCTTTTCTACGACAGAACAAGCAGGGATTTAATGCACAGCTGGAAGAGAACAGAAATACCTTCACTGTCCAGCAGGGGGAGCTCTGGTGCACTAGTTAAGATTCGCTAGTCTTTGTTCGCGTTTAGCTACTTCAGCAGGTTTCTTTTCGTTGAAGCGTTTCCACTGAACGCCCAGCGGTGCGCATTACCCAGCCAACAGGAGTCCTGAGTAACAGACGGAGAGTAATGGCAGTAATTATTATACGGGAGGTATGTTTCTCGTTTCGCCACCAGATGGAGCTGTGGGGCTGTTAATGAAGAGACGTTCATAAAATAATATTTTTAACTTATTTCAAAACATTTTTATGGCATTTAAAAAGCAGAGAATCAATAATATTTTATCTAAAGTGAATAAAATAAAGCTATCATTTCCTAAAAATATTGTTGGTAGTGTTGGAGGGCTAGCAAGATTTAAAAGTGGCCATCGAATTCACCTGCAAATAAACTACATCACTAGTGTGGCTTTCAAGGTAGCATGCTAGGTTAGCAATACTAGCTGCACAAGTTTTAGCATAACAGCCGTACAAGTTTTAGACTTTAGACAGATTTTATTTGTCATTTTGTTTACACAAGTTGAATAAATATATATATGTTTAAGCTGCAGGGGGGGTCTCTACCTTTTGCAAAAGGCGAATAGAAGCTTTATTGTCCACCATTTTTTGTAACACTCCATCTAATAGACCTGCGCTCCAATCAACGGACCCGGGGAAGCCATGACGGTTTTCAACAAAGTGTAAGACAGAAAGAAAATTCGTTTAGAAACAGCTCACTGAACAATTTCATCTTTTAAAAGTGCAGCCTTAAAAAATAGTAAAAAATACTGTAGATTTACACTTCTAACATTTAAGAGAGGGGAGGAGAAAAGGAGCAAGATAAAGGTCTGTTTGCATGATTATGATAATGGTTTTGTATCGATCCAACAGCCGACGATCCGATGCAAGAGAATCCATTCATGTTTTTTTCCTCCGGTCTATTTTTATCCATTTGCTCCTGGGTGTAATTCTCCCTCCCATGCTGCGGTGGCGCTAAACCCTCCTGTGTGATTTACAGCCCTATTATTCATGGTGTGTTTGCTGCAGCAGACGCATTGCTGCAATGTGGCAGCAACCAGTGGCTGAGCTTTAAATCACCGTCATTTGTTTGTGTGTCAGTTAAGAATTATGGCGCCTTTTGTAAAGGCGTACTGAAGTTAAAAAACAGAACAAAATGGCACGCATCTTTAATTCTTTAATTAAAGACGCTGCAGTCAAATTTGCCTTTTAAAGTTCAGCCTTCCTTTAAATGTTGTTTTTGTTAAGTTCAGTGGGAGAAATGAGGCCTATCTGTGTCATCACTGCCCTCTGATCTGCATTCATTAAAGTGTCTTTTTTATAACCTTTTTAATGTTTAAGCTCCATGTTTCAAAGGAAATGTTGCCACATAGTTGGTAATTTAACTATATATAAACACATCTGAGAAATCAATAGATTAGAAAAAAGAAAAACAGATGGTGCAATAATATCGCAATATTTAGCCTCCGTGAAGAATTCCTTAAACGCGACATGTTAGAAGAACTCTGCTTTAATGGAAGTGTGAAAATCTGACAGTGAGATTCCTTTCCTTCCTTTCCTATGGAAGTGTGAAAATCTGACAGTGAGATTCCTTTCCTTCCTTTCCTGCTTTCCTTCCTTTCCCGTTTTCCTTTCTTTCCTTCATTTCCTTCATTTCCTTCCTTTCCTGCTTTCCTTCCTTTCCTTCTTTTCCTGCTTTCCTTCCTTTCCTGCTGTCCTTCCTTCCTTCATTTCCTTCCTTTCCTGCTTTACTTCCTTTCCTTCATTTCCTTCCTTTCCCGCTTTCCTTCCTTTCCTGCTGTTCTTCCTTCCTTCATTTCCTTCCTTTCCTTCATTTCCTTCCTTTCACGCTTTCCTTCCTTTCCTGCTTTCCTTCATTTCCTTCCTTTCCTTAATTTCCTTCTTTCCCTGCTTTCCTTCCTTTCCTTTCTTTCCTGCTTTCCTTCCTGTCCTGCTTTCCTTCCTTTCCTTCATTTCCTGCTTTCCTTTATTCCTTAATTTCCTTCTTTCCTTCCTTTCCTGCTTTCCTTTCCTTAATTTCCTGCTTTCCTTCCTTTCCTTCGTTTCCTGCTTTCCTTCGTTTCCTGCTTTCCTTCTTTCCTTCATTTCCTTCCTTTCCTTCCTTTCCTTCTTTCCTTCATTTCTTCCTTTCCTGCTTTCCTTCCTTTCCTGCTTTCCTTATCTTTCTGCTTTAAGGTAGTTTCACTCTCATTTAACCGCCGTGGTCACACATGCTGCCCCCCCCTTTCATGGTATGAAAAGAGAACACACCGCCCCGCCCCTCCTGGTTGCTGACCATTTTCAGCTGTTAATCCATTTTAACCATTTATCATCTAAGCTGAATGTATTGATGTTGATTTAATGTTACTGCTGTTCTAACAGACATTAGTGAAAGTATTAACATCTGGCCGATCCTGGACAATCTCATTCAACTAAGAACACTAAATTGATTTCACCTCTGATTGTGAATAAGTTAATTAACTATAACTCCAGTTCTAGTTCATCGTTTATTCACTATCTGCAGGATATTATTTTACATAACACAGCTCTGTTAATCTAAAGGTTTTAGTTTGGCTTTAGCTATAAACTGTGCTGTTATTTTATTCTTTTTCTATTTAATCCCTACAGGTCCTTCTACATCTGCATCCACTGCTGAGGATTTCCCATCCACTCCCTCATCAGGCTCCAGCTATCCAGATGGATCAACAGTGCCTCCAACTGACCCAGCTGAATGGTCAGGGTTCCTCTGAGACTCAGAAAGGACAGAGAACAGGGCCAGCGCCGATTAGAGACACCTTAACATTGCTGATGGAAGCGATCTGGCATTAGAGTCTTTCTGACATAGCTCTGCCAAAACTAGATGTGGAGCTTTAGCCAGATCTCTGGGTAGCTGTCAGGTCTCTGCCTGACAGGACAGGTGCCTCAGCAGAGAGCAGCTCTTTAAGCTCAGATTAACCCTAGCTGTTCTTATGTTTGCTTTCATTATTTAAGTGTCTTTTTTTTTTTTTTAACATTCTAGTTTTGATTATAATTATTAATGTTTTTCTTTTTTGGTTTTATTTTAAATGTAGAACATTTAACATTTGATTGTATTCAAGTTTTAATAAAACAAAGTATTGTGTTTATTTACTTGGTGTATTATTGCCTCTATCATCAGAGTGTGATATCTGTGTCAGTAATATTCTAGTGGGGGGGCTGCTTAGGGCCCCCAAGAGGCTGGGGCCGGCACTGATGGTTCTACTTGCATAGAGGGCGGCCATCTTGGGTCAGACCGTGGTTCTGACAGCGCCTGTCTGAACGGTGGTCTGATCCAAGATGGCCGCTCTCTAGGTCCGTCAGCCAGCGTCCAATGAGGCTTCTATGACCCGCAGACGGTCGGTACCTGAGCGCCGCGGGCTCCGGGTGGCCGGTCCCCCGCTGTCCTCTCCGCGGCCATCAGCCTCAGCAGAGCGGACCTCTCCTCCCGGTCCCCCCGGTCCTCCTCCACCACTAAGACCTTCGTGGGGCGGCTGAGCGCGGTCTCCCACGTCACGAAGGGGTTCCTGCGGCTGCCTCTGCTCCTGGAGCCGCCGTGGGGACCTGGAGCAGAGGCCGGAGAAGAGCCGCTCTCCGCGGGACTCTCCGCTGCATTTCGGGCTCTTTTCCTCTTCAGCCGGACGGTGTCGGAGGGCCGCTTGCAGGCGGAGTAGGAGTCGCTCTGCTGGGCCATGTCTGTTTGGTTCTGCCGCCTTCGGCTTCTTCTTCTCCTGCTCCTCAATTGGTTGCCAGGGAAACGGCGCCCTGCCGCCCCCTGCTGGACGGGGGCGTAAAACACTGAAACCTTTTAATATTCTCCATAGATCTGCGATTAAAATGATTAGTTTTATATTTTTATAATATAATATTAATATAGTATTAAACATAAATATTACATGTTTTTTGATAGAACTTAAAATTTTCTAATTTATTTTAGTTAACCGTCTGAATCCTCTTAATGATTCTTCCCTAATTTTAACCCGTTTTAATAACACACCTTTCGTTTCAGTATCGTACGTGTTGTTAAATTATTTTTTATTATTATTAATATATATTATTACTTTTATTGTTTTCCATAAAATGTGGGGTATGCGTCACGAGTTTCCTGGACTAATCAGCTGATAGTCATACAGAACCTATTATATGCGTATTTTTCTGTCTCTAAATTACAAAAAAGAAAATTCAGTAAATCTGGGATGAATGAAATTTCAAATAAATAAATAATAAATTAAAGTAATATATTTTAAATAAAATAAGTACCTTCAATCATAAAACGACCACCTTTAAAGTTTAATTATTTTTAATTAACAGTTTGTTTTAACAGAGTTTTTTAAACACGGTTGATTTAGTGAATTTATTTTTCGCAGGTCACACGCGCAGATGACCTGCTTATCTTTCTGAATCATGAAAGCTGAGCACAGCAGGTGGTCCAATCCTCAGGTGATGTTCTTCCTTCTGCAGGGGTTGGTACGCATGGTTGGAATAAAATGCACCTACCTACGGAGTTAACTTTGCTCCATTATTGTTGCAAACAGAGAACTCATGTTTTAAATGGAAACAAAGGGAAAAAAAGCAATCCAGAAATTAAACACTGAAAAACAAATTTTCTTCCCAGTTTTAATTTTTCAAAATATTTTCCCTTTTTTTTCAAAATTCTTTTATTTTGTGAAATCTTAGAAAGTTTATGCGATCAAAAAGTGCGCCTTTTCTCTGAGCTGATGACGATCCTACATCCAAAACAACTTTTTCTATTGTATCGATTTTTTTTATTTAAAAATTCAGATGCCATTTGCTTAAAAATATATGTATGGAGTTTTGTTCCAGTATTTTTGCAAAGCAAAGAACACGTTTTGTGACCGAAAAAAAAAAAAAAATTCAGAAAATAACCTTTCAAAAAACATTTTTAACAATAAACATTTAACAGATAAATAAATCTTTGTGTTTTCGTAGATTTCGTTTTTTAAGGATTTCATACGTTGGAATCTGTCTTTTTCAATCGCGTTTTTCTCCAATTGCGTTCTTCTCTTCACTGGGGGCGGGCTTTCCTGTGCCGCGAGGAGCGAAGAGGCCTTTCTATTGGTCTGCGGGGCGTTAGCAAACACTATTGGCTGCACAATTTAAAAAAAGGATGCACTTTTTGTATCTCAATCTGTAAAAAAAAAACAAAGTAAAGGTTTAAAAATGAAAATGTGAATGAAATAAGATTATTTAAAAGTGTAACATTATGAAGAATTTTTTTGAAGAAGTTTTTTTCAGAATAATTTTATTTATAAAATGTGCTTTGTGCAACAATACTGGAACAAACTTCACTCCATATTCCTCCACACACACACCATACAAATTCCTTTTAGGCCAGACACGTGGAGATAATTTATTGTCTAGTCAACCTGAGCTGTGGATTTCTGCATCTCCTCCAGAGTCACCGCACATCTCTTAGCTGCTTCTCTGAGTTCTCTTCTTTCCTCAGATCCTAAAGTGTTCAGATGGTCTGTAAAAAACATCATAGTGTGAAAGAAACACCAGTTTGTGTCCCGACCATCTTCTGATGACATTCCAATAAAGGGGTCTGGTTACCACCGGTGCAGAGCTTGTTCGCCGATTGCAGCAGGGGGCTGTGAGACTAGATTTCCCATTGATGCTAATTTCTGTGTGCTGGCCTTGTTTCCAGGAGAGCAACCTCTTTTATAAAGAGAAAAAAAAAACTTTAGGAGCAAGAAAGGGAAATTACC
>NW_015151206.1:226087-227183 GCF_000732505.1 Cyprinodon variegatus
CTCCAGCAGTCTAAGCCTATAGCAGCAGAACTATAGAGATAGATCAGGATAACCTGATCATTTTGGTTGAGGTATTAGAAAGGTCGAGCCACAATGTGGCCAAGGAATGAACCGCCAGTTAAAAATACAGATACTGTATGTAAATATATTCCTTTATTAATAAATGTGTTTTCCTTCCAAACCTATATTTAGTTTAACATTTCATAATTTAATTGTGTATAACATAAATAAATGGCATTCATAGTCATTGAATAAAGTATTTTATGTCACAGTTATAGCCCTCCATAAACCTTAGCAATCATGTGACAGTAATGGTGAAAAATCCTCCCCCATGTGGTGTCTAAAGACCCCCCAGGAGACCCTGAACCCCACTTTGAGAATCCCTGCAATAGTTTTACTAAATGGCCAAAATACTAAACTTAAAACGATTAAAACGAAGGATGGGTTAATGTTGGTTAGGATTTATGCCTGAATTTAACATCTGGAATACTGGGACCATTATTTTAGAGGTCTTAAAAAAAGAAAAACTTGCACAAACTTCTTTTTTTTGTGCATAAAAGTGTACGACTTCTGAAATATTTATTAGAAAACATCATAAAATAAAACTCCTGACCATGAGATCCAAAAAACGACGAAGCATTTAAGAAGAAATACTGCTAAATAAATCCATTGGGGTAAAGTGTGGAGTTATGTGAAATAAAACAGAGGTATATTTAGAGGTGGAGATTCTATCACTAGTTGTGATGGTGAGATGAAGCCTTGTTGTGAGGCGTTGAACACTTTAGGCAAATTGTTTCAACAAACCACACGTTTCATATTAAGAGAAATGTCGCCACCTACTGGCGGAGAGCAGAACTGCAGTTAGTAATATCTGTGATTTCTTTGTTTCTTTTCCATTTAAGTTCCTTTGAAATTGTTCATGATTGGTGTGTAATAAAATCTTTTATAAGTTGTTTTGTGTGTAAAATTTCTTAGAAGAGAACAATATTTTAA
The DNA here is from genome assembly GCF_000732505.1 of Cyprinodon variegatus. Taxonomy (NCBI): domain Eukaryota; kingdom Metazoa; phylum Chordata; class Actinopteri; order Cyprinodontiformes; family Cyprinodontidae; genus Cyprinodon; species Cyprinodon variegatus. The sequence goes on from NW_015151206.1 coordinate 227,081, forward strand.
GGTACACTGTTTTTCTGAAATAAGCTCATGCAGAAAGTTAAAGTTCTTGTGCAACTTGGGCAATGATGAGAAAAATGAAAGGTGTTAGTCATTTTTATATATA
>NW_015151206.1:227525-235615 GCF_000732505.1 Cyprinodon variegatus
GGTCACCCATAGAAGATGAAGATGGATTGGTCGCACTGTGAGAAGAGAGGCCAGACCTTCAATGGACACTTGGAGGAAGTGCAAGGCAAGAAAAACCAAGTAACACCTGGTGCCAAACTGTGGAGGCGGAGCTTAAAACCATGCAACACACCTGGAGTACCATCCTGGTCCTGAACCGACAGACGGGGCGATCGTTTGTCAATGACCTATGGTCGTTATGTTGAGTGGCAACTTACTTTCTGCATGGAGTTAGCGTGTTCTCCCTGAGCATGCATGGGTTCTCTCCAGGTACTCCGGCTTCCTCCCACAGTCCAAAAACATGACTGTTAGGTTAATTGGCTTCTCTAAATTCTCCTTAAGTGTTAAGGCTGACTTATGCTCAGAAACCAGGTTGTCTGCATATGTCGAAGTTAATGCAGATATGCTCCGCCCCTTCTGCAGACAGATTGCTGCACCTCTCCATACTTGTAGGTGACCGCAGACAGGAGGCCTCTGATTGGTCAAATCTACATCCGCTCTACACTATGCGTATTTCCTGTTTGGTACCTTACCAGCTTGTTTTGTTTCTATGACTGCCATTGTGGAAAACGACCGGTGAAGATGGAGCAGCTAGAAGAGTGAGGTGCACCTGGATCCCCGCTCTTTTTCGCCCTCATGTCCCTCCGTTGTCACACAAGCCTCCCCCACTTCCTCACCACCTCGGCCGTATCTAGACCCACAGCTAGTTCCTGATTGTCCCTTTGGCGTTGTAGCGTGGAACAACATAGGGCAGACCACGCTTCAATACTGCAACACACTGCTGCGGGCGGATAACCAGCCCTTGAGTGCGTGCGTAAATGGATGTGTCTCTGTTTTTCCCTGCAACAGACTCGCGATCTGTCCAGGGTGTGTCCCACCTCTTGCCTATAGTCAGCCAGAGATAAGTACCGCCCCACCGCGACCCAGACAAGGACTAAGTGGGAGAAGATGGCTGGATGTTTCATGGAATTCCAATGGTTACGGAGAGGACTCGCACCTTTCCAAAGCCGGGCATACACTGTACGATGTTCTGCCTTTTTCGGGCCGATTCTCTACTCCTGATCGTGCATCCTGCGTGGTGTAGTATACAGGGAGTAACAAGGGGCGATCAGCCTCTCACAACCACCTCCCCATCAGGAATCGTAAGGTCGTGAGAAAATAAAACATGTTTGAATTTCAGTCGGCCGTCTTAAGGTGGTTGTGGGTAAATCCTGCTGTTGAAGCAGAGCTACGCGCCGATTTACCAGAACTTTGAGAACCGCACTTGCGCAAACAAGGGAGCTCTTCTTCTACTTTCTTCCAGATTTACAAGTCCGACCAGCGCCATCTCTCGGCGCTGAGTCCGACATGGTTTCTAGACGTACAGTGTGAGAACAAACATCGTAAGCTGTGAACTTTGTCGTACAGTTTGATCTGTAGCTGCGTGCAACGATTAAAAATATTGCACAGTGTGTGCCCGGCTCAAGACTTTGTTTTCAATCGTAAGTTGATTGGAGTCATTTAGTTCATACTTTTTTCATTTCTCATGGTTTTACACTGAAAGCTCCAGTGATTGTCTCCAAGTCCTACCCTCTTTGACTCACGGTTGACTCATCATTAATATAAATATTTGGTTAAAATTAGACTGTTTATCAATTATCCGTACCAATAACTAAAATGATTAAATATCTGATTATTATGAATATAAGAAAATAAGAATCAGCTTTTATCAGGTAGTTATAAAATAACACAAATAATAAATTGAGAGTTGCAGCTTGATAAAAATGATCCTTATCAGGACCGGGTCATGTAGGCAGCAGGCTGAGCAGAGACTTCCCTCTCCTACAGCTCCAACCCAGAGACGCTGGGCCGTCCTCTTCGCCTCCTCCCGGCGGGACTTACCTGGAACATTAGGGAAGCGTCCACAGATGTCTGGCCTCGGCTTTCCCAGGTCTAGACCCAAACAACGACTTACCCTTTTCACTCAGACACTGGATCTGGATGTGTGTGAAGTAAAACTCTTTTATTTTTTTAAGAAACTTCTAAAACACTTCATTTAGTGACTAGTTTGAACAAGCTGGTGTGTCGTTTCAATGGTAATAAAAACACACAGTGAACCAGAGGGTAGCTGCTTCCACCGTCCCCCCGTTTCGTGTTTTTCGTCTTCGGAACCAACTGGAGAATCTCTCCATACTAATCATAGACACCAAAGTCCAGGTTTTTCTGAGTTCAACAACACATTTTGCTTCAATGAGCCTCTTCCTTAGCAGATCCAACCGTTTTAAGAAGTCTCAGCCATTCTGCGACGTTTTCAGAAGACGGATCAGAATAGTTGGTTCTAACAAGAGGAAGCCAGAAACATTAAAAGCTGGAGTGGACTCCATGTCACAGAGTGAAAGACTTTGGTTTTGCTCCCTCGACTGAAAAACGTAAATGTTGTGAAGACTCGAAGCACTAATGTAGGTGAATCCGCTCTCGGCAGAGAGGTGAGTCAGTACGGTCTCCATACGGCTTCAGCCGCAGCCATGTTTGTTGGCGAGCTACTGTGGCTGGATTCCACCTCCACACCTACTCCTTCGTTCTGATTGGGCAAAGAAGGGTGTAGAAGAGAAGACCCCGTGGAGGCAGTGGTGCAAGGCGGGAAGATACGAGGCGGAGAGTGCGAGTCACTGTTGGCCCCTCCCCCGGCCATCATAGAGAACTGGTACGAGCCGGTGGTGGTGGAGTAGTACAGATGATAGGGGGACGAAGTGGACTGGAACGGCCCGTTCTGAGCTTGGTGAGGGGCGTTGGCAGGGTAAGGTGGAGGCAGGTAGGTGTGGTACCGTCCTGTTTGGGTGGACGCCATGGCGGTGGCCATGGTGATGCTGATAGCGCCGTTAGAGACCGGGTTGTGTGTTGGAGTGTAAGTGAATGCGGCTCCTGTAGGAGGGTAGTGCACCCGAGTGTTGGAGAAACGGGATTCAGGCAGGGAGGGGAGGGAACTGAACGGCCGTTCCAAAGCCATCCGCGGATCACCAAAGGCCGCGAGGTCCGAACCTACGTGAAAAACAACAACAAAGGTCATTGATTGGTTTAAGCTCGTCTAAACTCAGACGGTTGGATGAGGCTTTACCTGAAAGCCTTGAGGAAAGCTCACCAAAAGAGGAGCGAGCAGGTGAAAGTGGACCAGCTGTGTGAACAGCTGGAGTAGTGATCTGGCCGAGGTAAGGATACGACTGATCGTAGCTCCAAGATGGAGAAGACTGGATCTGTCTGGAATCTGGGAGGAACCAAGTCACACATGAAGGTCAAGACATTGAAGCAAAGTTAAAGCCATATCAGAAAAATAAATTATATAATTTACAATTTCTTTGCCTTCTCTACCACGGACATGAGGTCCCCACCACTCTGACTGACAATTAGCATCTAAGGCTACGTTCCACTGCAGGCTTTAATGCTCAATTCAGATTTATTTGTGAAATCCGATTTTTTTTTTTGCGTTGCCGTTCACATTTCCAAATATATGCGACTTGTATGTGATCTCCTGTGTGAACTGCAGTCATACGACGCAAGTTCCTTAATGCGCAGTAGAGGACGCCATGATGTCACAGGCCAGTGGCTCTGTGTTTACAGAAGTAAACGTGGATGGTAGCGCCGGAGCGCATCTAGCGATCTTTCCCAAGCTTAAAAACGTAATCTTTTCAAGATGGTTAAACACAGACACTGCTCTCCACATCATCCTCTGCCATGGTTGTTGTTTTTCTTGCCGCTTCTTCATGGCAAGATGCAGAATAGTGACCTTTTGTCGGGTATTAATGGCGTTCAGGTCGGATGAATCCGACCTGGCTGTTCAGACGCAGATCGCATTGGAAAAGAACAGGTCCCTATCGGATTCAGGAACACATAGCGAAGTGGCCTGGGTCGCACTGGAAAAAATCAGATCCGTGTTGTTCAGACAGTTATAAAAGGATCAGATCCAGGTTGCATATGGGCCAAAAAAATCTGATTTGGGTCACTTCAGGCTGCGGTGTGAACAGAGCCTTAGTCACTATGATCTACTCAAAGTTTAGGCCCAGAAAGGAGTAAAATGCAGACAAACCACCCAAGTCATTCAAGAGGAGGGTAATGCTTTAGCGCAGGGGTGGGCAATTCCAGTTCCTGAGCGTCGGTATCCTGCAACTTTTAGATGTGCCTTTGGTTCGACACACCGGAATCAAGTAATTAGATGATTGAGAGGACTCTGGAGGAACTGACTGCATCCTGAGGAGGTCATTCCACCATTTTATTCAGGTGTGTTGGACCGAGGATGGATCTAAAAGTACAGGATGGATGCTTGATATCTCAGCCTATTTCTATCTCTTTCTGCTTATACTTTCAGAATCGAGGACTTCTGAAAGTATTTATATGGCCGATACTGACGTCTCACATCATAAGCTTCAGTGAAACACATAATACTGCTCAATTGATGGAAGTGATGGCTTGATTTTCTTCCTTCTCTCTCATCTCCTTGTTCCTGCTCTGCTTTCTATGCATTTAAAAAAGAATAGGAACTAAAGCAAATATTTAAAATAATATTTCACTTTTGAGATGTATATCAGTTGTTCCTAATTATCAAAAAAACCTTTCTGTGGTTACTATGGTGAAGCATCATGACAACAAAACCTTATTCCACAAACATAAGAACTGAAGTTCATGATCAAACAAGCATAGCCTCCAGAAGCAGCTCAATTGGAGTTTTTCATAGAGGACATTCATTCTTCTTGTCTCTTTTCTCCATTATGCTAAAAGCAAAGCAAGGCATCAATAAGTATGGGTGAAATGCTACAGTTCAATTAAAGAGGCTTTTAAACTGGGAAGCATCAAAATACTTGTGTAATGGTTTAAATGAACTAAGTCAAGCAAAATTGTTTTCTGTGGAAATAGCACATTTCCTGCTAAATGACTGCAATATATTCAAAAACATGCGTTCATACAAAGACACTCTATAAAACTACCTTTGACGAGAATAGGATGGCTTTCAAATAAGACTGAATCTGTATCTATGTATGATTGTATGAAAGTCAATGAGAAGGGAAATAAATTATTTGGATAAGGATGTTATGCTGGACTCTGGCTGCATTAGGAAGGGCAGCCGGCAGCAAACCTTGGCCAAAGATGTGCAGACCCCTGCATATAGGATCATTTGGTAATGCTAAGGTATACACAACTTGATCAACTCCTTGATAAGACCTGAGGAACTAACAGGAAGTTAGCCAGTGCCTGCTGGGGAACACCCAGCGCAGCCTTTTAATGGGACTATTGCTTAGTAACCTGACCTGCTGCTCTCCACCTGAGCCTGGCACTGATGAACTGTTGTGTAAAATGGGTTATTCTATTTAAAAATATATATAGTGTTAGAACTATAAATAAAGTTATATGATTATATTACTATTTTTTTATGTATTTATTACTGTTTTTCAAGGCTTCACTTTAAAAAATGAAATTGTCTAGAGCTGTTTTAAACAGAATTAATTTTTGTATACATTTGTGTATAAAAAAATTGACAAAATAAATCTGTCTAAGTCTTGTCTTGTGGGGGTTGTTTTTGTTCTTTTTCAGTGTCTCCATGCATCCACCAGATGGTGCCATTGTTCCTCTGTTGGCCTGGAGGGTCTGTTCCTGCTCTCTACAACTCACACCTGCAGCTCGTTGGTCACCACCGTCTGAGCAGTATACGAGCAGCAGACTGTCACCATCTCCTCGCCAGAGTGGTTGCCAGTATTGGTTACTCTAGCCTCTCTGAGATTAGCTGAGTTTTTGACTCTCTGAGTCCAAGGTTCTAACCCTTTGTTCTCTTTTAGTGATCTCCGGCAGGATTATCACCTGATCCTCTGGAAAAGCCCCATCCTTCAAACCTTGGAAGGAATCAATTTGTCTCACTGAGAAAAGGGAAAACATTCACCTGACCAGTTCACAGACCTCTTCATGTAAGCTTGTGACAGTCCGCTGCTCCTCTGGACCACAATAAGTCTGCTTGTCCGCGCTCCACTAACTTATATCCACATCAGGACAACCTCCCACACAAACAGGAACCAAGGAACTTCCACAAACTATTACTGTGAGTCCATTTCTGCTATTCATCTGCATTGGCTTATTTTCCTTATGGACCCTGAACTCACCACTCTGACCTCCCTCTAGAGTTTCCGGTTCTGGTTCACCTGACCGCTGGATGTTCCCTATGCTGAAAATCCCCTTTGTTTTGTCCCTCTGAGTTCCACAGTTTTTTGTCTCTCTGAGTTCCACAGTTTTTTGTCTCTCTGAGTTCCACACCATACAATAAACTGTTTAACTTTTACCTTGCCTCTGAGTAGTTTCTGCATGTGGGCAAACTTTGAAACCTATCATGAAAAGTCTAAGTCTAGGGGAAACACAGAGTATCTAAGCAGGATCTAAAGGGTAGGTTCACTTTATTTTAGTGTAACCAAAAAAACATTAGCTGATGGCCAGGTGCTGATTGGGTATCAGTATTAGATGTTGTTTAATTCATGTAAAGCTGTTTGAATTGTGCATGTACTGATTTTTGCTATACAAATAAACTTCCTTTGCCTTGCCTAAGGTAGTTATTATTTCCTTAGTAACTTCTTTAGTTCCATGGCTATTAGTTCCTTATTATCAACTACTTGTTTCCTTAGTTACTACTCATTAGTTCCTTATTAGTTACTCTTTGTTTTCTTAGTAACTAGTCATTAGTGCAGTAATCCCATATTAAGACTGGGTTGTGCCCTAGTAATTACCTGTTAACCAGCCATTAATTCTTGATAAGTTTCCTGGCCGTTCTCTAGAACGTTGTCAATTGTTGTTTACCTTATAATAAAGTGTTACTGCTGTTTGTTTTGGGGGATAAATCGTGCTGCCTGATGTAACTCTGTTAATGTCTTAGTGTTTGTTTTTGTGATGAGTGCGGCTCATGCAAGTTTCTTTGCCCCTGGGGACAAAAAAGTAGTTTCAGTTCAATTAAATCTCAATCCAGTTCAGAGAGGTCAGCCTAATGGCTTTTCCAGGAAAACAGCTTCTGTTGTGTTGATAAAGACGATGTTAAAGGATAGAAGTCAGACTTTTGAATCTGAAAGAATATTAAAGGCCTGAAAGAGTCAACCAGAAGAGGGGAATCTGTGAAGCCAAACCGAGGACCAACCGAGGGGAAACCAGACCAGACAAGCGGAGAAAATCCTTAAGTCCAATAGATCCTCTTCACAGCAGGAGGCAACGCTTCACTGGCAAACTTAACCTGCTTTAAGGCACCTGCTCAGACCAACCATTCACCTGCTGATTCTCATTGGTTGGTAGAAACTAAGGTCCTGAGATCAGATGGCCAATCTTTAAGACGATAAACTGGTCCTTATTCCTCTACCACCCTGTACCAAGTCCTCAACCACTTTTTTTTTTATGCACTCCTCCCTATGAAATAGATCATCCTCAATGGTCTTCCATGCATCTTGATCCTAGGCCAGTCTTTCCTCCCTAAATAAGGTGCTACACCTCTCGCTACCTGGTGTTTCTCGGTTGGTCTCTCTACCCTGTGGGTCATGGTTTGCTGAATCGTTCTGGAAGAGTATGGCGCCTCCGTCGCGTCTGGAGGATTTCTTGCCCCATCGGCTGCTGCTTTGAGTTCCTGTCAGGCCTGCTAATACCCACAAACACCCTTGATTGGAGGTGTCTGCCTCTGCCACAATGCTGGTGCCTGAATAGCCACTGTCAAGTAGTTCTAACTAGTGTTGCACTGATACCAATACCAGTATGGTATAAGGTGGGGCCCCGATCCAGCACCAAAATGGTGGTATCGGTAATGGCGAGTACCAACAAATAGAGCACCGATACCATTTTGAGAGCCAAAAGTTTACTCAACTATTGTCCCCCATTCCAGGTAGGCAATCAAAAGTTCTACTGGACTCTCTTTTCCTGCTTCATAAAGGTAGGCAGCACAGCCGGGTACCGGGGCCAATAAATGGCATCGGAGCAATGACACTAGTTTTGACACAGACTCTATGGAGGTAGCTAGGTAGGGATCATGTTTCAACAGCATTGGTAAAATAGTGTTAGCACTGTCCCTTATCGTTCCTCTGGTGGCAAAT
>NW_015151206.1:237254-238050 GCF_000732505.1 Cyprinodon variegatus
ATTCTTTTTATTAAGATCTGAGGGCAGAGGAGGACAAATGGAACATCTTAAAAATGACTTTTGTAGAGATTTTAGACGAAGAAAACAGTTATTCTACTTGTAGAAAACGAACGGTTGTTGTTGACACAAATTTAAAAGTAGTGTAGCTTAATATGGCTAACTGAGCAAGCTAAAAGAGGCTAAACTGTTAGCTACTGCTAGCCACAGCGCCACCCAGCTCTCCCCCTTTATATCATGGTCTAACAGTTACTTTGGTTACCAGAAACAGATTTTTTCGGTTTTGTTATCAATCAGGTAAAACTTCATCGGTCATTAGACACGCTAACGCTACAGATGCTACCAACTAGGCACACAGACGGCACACAGACGCTGCGTGATGTTATTATCGTTGTCTGGGCAACCATAATGTTTTACATCATTGGGCAATGTTCAGCCAATCATGTAGCGTAACGTCGCTGGCAGGACCCAAGCAGATCTGGTAGCTATACCGGCTCGTACCAGTTCTCTATGATGGCAGCCAGGGGAGGGGCCAACAGTGACGCGCACTCTCCGCCTCGTATCATCCCGCCTTGCGTGTTCTATTCGGAAATGATGTCCGCATGGAGACCGTGTGGAGTGGTTTGGAAGTCAAAAATAACGTCATGTGGGTGTGAGGATGAAAAAATGTCGTATTCAAAACAGTGATAAGATTGGATTAAATCTGATCTATCTGATCGATTTCAGTTTGTTCATGTTAATGACAAATCGTCAACACGCCCAAAGGTTACCTGTGGAGTACCACAGGGATCAGTGCTAG
>NW_015151206.1:239840-240926 GCF_000732505.1 Cyprinodon variegatus
CAGTGTTGCTAACTTAGCGCAACTTTTCAGAATTTCCTAAATCCGCCCCTGCTTGGGTTACTTACGCCGTGGCTCTCTGGGACCGTCCACCGTTATCTTGATGGCCCTCTGGTAGGTGGCGACTTGAGGAGGGTTGGTGAACACCGTGATGGTCAGGGTGAAACTTTTTCCTACCAGAGGAGAAAAAGAGGAAAATGTGGAAGTCAGTCGAACGCAGGGACGCTCCAGACATCCCTGTTACAGAGATGATGCATGGATGCTGCCACTGCAGCCTGAAGAACAACCGCAGGGCAAAAAAAGCCCCAGGATGGTGAGAAAAAAAAAAAAAAAGTCATGATTTAAGGTGCAGTTGTCATGACGGCCACAAGGTGTCACCCTAAGCCTGTTTCTGTGCAGCAGATTAAACTGAACAGGAACATAAAAAAGAGCTTTGAATGTCCTCAGGGACATGAACTAAACATGCAAGAAATGTAAATCTAAATAAGTTATTTGTTCTTAAAATATTGTTAAATATGGAAGTTAGGTCCGTCTGAAGGCAAAACTTCCCTAAGTTATTTACTACTGTTAACTCAAACTGGGTTATATAAATTAAACTAAGTTGTCATAAAACAGCGTTTTATTTAATTGAGGAGGAAAATTAGAAACTTTTCTAATGGAAAAAAACAATTTACACTTAATATAACAAAAAAAAGCCTGCATTGTCTTATTTAAAGAGCTTTTTATGTAATTATATTATTCTAAGAGTTAATCATTCCATTGGTTAACCATCTTATTTACCTGCTCATATTAAGGGAAAATACACGTCATTTAAGACATTTTTGCTTATATGTAGGTTGTTTTTGCAGAGCAGATGTTGCAAAACACAGTAATGAGAGTTGTGTTGAAAAGAGGAAGTAAGAGTGAGACTGAAAACTCCCCCCCCCCCAAACACACACTACAGGTTTTATTTTTAGGGGAACTCTGAGCGGATCCTTTTTTATTTGAAGGAAAAAACGTTTCTCCTGCAGAGATCAGACTGAGATCAGACTGAGATCAGACTGAGATCAGACTGAGATCGGACTGCGGCTGCATGTGGAGTCAGAGCCT